>NC_067400.1:192344989-192650578 GCF_016432865.1 Antechinus flavipes | reverse complement strand
GCCTTAGTCACACAACTAGTTAATGTCTGAATCAGGATTTGAACCCAAATCTTCCTGACTTCATGAAAATGCCAATTTTTGCTGCAAGCATTCCAGCTCTATTGCAGAAAGCACAATTCCATTAGGCTGGCCACATTGATAGAAAGCCAAATGTATGCTTTCCAAAAAGGTTATTTCATGAAGAATTCACACAGAACAGGCCCTCACAAGATGGTCAGATAGTAATTATATGACATGGGAAACATTGGTATAATACTGCACAGCATGGCATGCCCATATCAGAGAAGGAGCTGTGCTTTATGAGCAAAACATAATTGAATTAGTTAAGAAGAAACACAAGGTGCCCAAAGTTAGAGAATCCATCTTAAATGTTCATAGAGACTATTTGTGTCCAACTTATGATAGAGCATTCAGAGCTCATATTGGTTTGACCAGACATACTATAACAATAACAAAGTGATCCTCTTTGAGAACAAAAGACAACAATTAACCAACTTGGTAATGTAGAGGGATATGGCTTATTGAAAAGAATGGTTTTGAAGTTGTTTGTCTTTCGTTCTAGAAAAGGACCATGATGACATGCAAGTGAATTAGATTTAAGTGAGGGAGGGCTATTCAAAGTCACTTGCCACTTTTTCTCCTCCAGAACCTTCTGGATACAATGGCCAGATATAGATCAGAATGACTAAAGATGGCCCCGGAGGAAATGGGAGACTTTTGACTTTTTAAGCTAGTCTTCAATAGGTTTCAGTTTGACTGAGACTACATCCATTCAGTGATTAAAGCTAGGTAGCAACTGAGGCAAAGAATCTCCTCTTTCCCCTAATCTAAAAAAAAAAAAGAAAGAAAGAAAGAAAGAAAGAAAGAAAGAAAGAAAGAAAGAAAGAAAGAAAGAAAGAAAGAAAGAAAGAAAAGAAAGAAAGAAATGTAAGTGAATAAATAAATCTGGCTTTGAAGAATATGTTTAAATGAGGGTAAAATGGAATAGTGGGGAATATGAGACGAGAAAGAAGGAAATGTAGGAGTTCTTTTGATAAATGGCTTAATTCTTTTTTCAGGGAGATATGAAACAAGATTCTCAAAGAAGAGGATAGAGGGAGACAAGGAAGGATCAATTAGGAAAATATAAAAAGATTACCTTGCTAAAGTATGCTATAATATTACAAATGAGGTGATATAACTAATGTATAGTGAACCTGCTCAGTAAGATTTGTGATTTTCTCCAATTTTATTCAGCAACATATGAACAGAGGAGAAGGCACTGGAGTTTAGCAGGACAACATCAGAAATAAGATTAGAAGATAGTATGAAATTGAACTTAATCACTAAATAGTGAAGGTGGGAAAGCTAGAAAAATACAGGAAAATGAGTAAACTAAGGATCTGGGAAATTAGGATACTTGAAGGAATATCAAAATTTAGTATGCTAAAGTTGGGGAAGAGGGAACAAGTTAGACATTGAATTCACTGAAGAAAAAAGAAGGCAGTTTTAGAGGTTGGTATATAACAGTTTTCAGAATCCTGATTTAAAGATAGAGCAGGCCTCTGACATAATGACTTTTTGCAAGTCAAAAAAACAAATAGTGCTCTTGAAATTATCAATCTGCATTGGTAGAAAAAGTTTCCTCAGTCAAATCTTTTTAGAATTAAAAACACTGGGTCTAATACTTTTCCCTAATTTTCCCTCAGTCCCTAGGGACTGCCTAATAAGTGATTAATAAACCAAATCTTGCCTGAATATTGATTTGATATATTTTTTTCTGCCCACCTATTCTATGTAGGAATCATAGAGTTCAATTCCCTCATTTTACATATAAGAAAACTAAGAGCTTATGTGACTTTTCAACAGCAAGGTGATTTAGGCTAGTACCATCACCTCTTGTGATGAAGAGAACTATCTGCACCTAGAGAGAGGTGGGGAATAAATGTGGATTATGATATAGTATTTTCATTTTTTGGTTGTTATTTGCTTGCATTTTATTTTTCTCATTTTTTTTCCTTTTTTGATCTGATTTTTCTTATACAGCATGATAACTATGGAAATAAATAGAGAAGAATTGCATCTGTTTAACATATATTGCATTATTTGCCCTCTATGGGAGGAGGTAGGGGAAGGAAAGGAGAAAAAAAAGTTGAAACACAAGGATGTGCAAGAATAGATATTGAAAACTATGTATATGTTTTGAAAATAAAAAGCTTTAAAAAAAAGTGTGAGGGGGAAAAAAGTAAGAAACAACAACAACATAAAAGAAAACTAAGAGCTTGAGAAGTTAACACAATTGTGCCCAAACTCACAAAGGGTAAAATGTATGCACAAAAATTGGGATTCAAACCTTATCCTCCATCCCTAAATCTAGACTTCCTTCTACTGTACTAATAATCCTCTAAACTAAATTAATTCAATTTGACAATTACTAATTAAGCAACTACTGGATACTAAGTAAGGGGTAAGACTAGATATAAAATTTAGAAACATCTTACAGTTTAAAAATAATCTATTTGTAATTGATTCTTAGTCTTTTCTTTCAAAAATTAAGGCTAGCTTTAGATCAAAATTATTTCTTTTTAATGTCGCATTATGTAAAGGGAGATTATGGGTATTGGCTTGTGTTTGTTTTTGTTATTTTTTGTTTCACATCTTGGAATTTTAACCATAGAAATGATATGGGAGTAAGATGTAGAGTTGATGATTTAATTACAAATGAAATAACTTGCTGTTTAGTAAATGTTGGGATTGTTAAGTCAATTTCTGAATCAGTTTTTATTGAGAATTTACTATTCATATAGCCTTGCATTCATCCCCAAAATTTCATAATCCACCTACTTAGTAGAAAAAGCATTGGTTTGGGTATTTGAAAAGTTAATGTATTCATCTGACTCTTGCTTATGTGGTTATGCTCTCTCAAACAAAGCACTTGCCTCCTTATCTGTAGAATTGGGTTCAGTACTATCCAAAACATAGCAAAATGACCCTTTGGTCATTTTGGTCATCTATCATCTCAATTTGTGGATCAAAGCTGGGCTGTCATAAACTTATGGAAGCTGTCCCTATGTTTTTTTTTTTTTTTTTAGCAAGGAATTGTCTCTATTTCTCCCTATCTCTATTCCAGGAGCAGCAGAGAGATTTTTCTGCCTTCTATAGCTTAAGATAGAAAGTATCCTGTTCCTCGACATAGTCATCAAAGATAGACTCTTTGGATTTAGTATACATGAAGTGATCTTACTGATGGAAGATAGTATAATTTCCTCCTAAGCATGATTTTGATGATAAACTATTACAACTAGACCCGCATGTTTTGTATTCTCCTTGGTTCTTACTTATTTTTTAAAGTGCTATAAAATTTGATTGAAAATAATTTGGAATTATTTGATTGCCTTTTTTTTAAACCAAATCAATTTGGATCTTTCTTATGCTTCAGTCCCTGCCCGCCCACTGAACCCAATTCCCTCTATTTCATTTGAAGCTCTATCCACTTTGGGATAGACAAATATAGCAGGTTGCATAATTTGACTTTAAAAATACAACAGACAATAAGATGGCAAAAAGTAATCTTTCTAGCTGAAATTCCAACTATCCTTTACTTGATAGTTTTCCTCCCTAACTTCCAGCAGTTTTAGTTTTATAGGATCAAGTAGAGTTAAAGCCAAGGAACTGAAATTACTCCAGTACCTTGATGAGATGGCTTATTTTATAACTTTTGTCATAAAGACTTTTAATTATAGTGATTAAAATATTAAGTTATCTTGGCTTAAGATAAGAAACTGTTATATCTAAAGGTATTGATTTGTGGTTCCAAGTGTTTTAATCTTCTGGTTTTACCAAACTAAACTATATAGTATATAGTAAATAATGATTAACCAGTATATTACTAAATCCTTAACTATGCCAGCTATGTTAAAACTATGACATCCACGTTTGTCTAATAATCACAAAACATTCCTGGGATTCAGAGAACCCCAGTCATCAACTTCAAAGTTTTCCCTTTGGTCACATACAAATTGAATCTGGTTAGAAAGAGGTACTAATTCAGTTGTTTCTCTGAATAAATGCATTATCTTTATAGGGTATTATCTTGGTGTTTTTCAGAAACAAGTCTCACATTTGCTTTATCTTTGCCCCTTTCAATCCATATAATCCATAAAACCTGAAAGGGACATATTTTAAGAGATATTTAATGAAGACAGATATGTGGCTGTATTTCCCACATATGATGCTCCCTCCCTTGCCCCCACATAATACAATCACTCATAATTCTGCGAAAAGCATACCAATCATTAGAACACCCTCATCTAGTTGAAGCAGTGAGTCCTGGATTCAGGAGATCTGAACTATATAGTCTGTCACCTGCCTAAAGTTAGTGTCCACATAACAAAAATGGCTGATATACATACATACATATATATATATATATATATATAGAGAGAGAGAGAGAGAGAGAGAGAGAGAGAGAGAGAGAGAGAGAGAAAGAAAGAGAGAGAGAGATGGATAAATCATCTATTATGGTAGGAGTATGGGTATGAATGTTTGAGGGGAAGTGGGACAAAATTTACCACCCTTTTCTTTTAATCTTCTCTAATCAGCATAGTCTTTGCTACTTGCATAGAATTTAAGATCTCAGAGGAGGTGGTGGTGGTGATGATACTAAAAGGAATTTCTTAGTTTGTTTTCTATCAATTCCTCATTTATTTAAGAAAGGGCTTCTTAATCTTTTCCCACTTGCAACCCCTTTTCACCTGAGAAATCTATACATGACCCAGTCTTGAATCTGAGCTGTGGTGTTTTTGGCAGTATTTGTGCATATATAGTGCAAAATATGCTTGTTGTGGGTTGAGAACCAAGACTGTAATGAAGTCGTGTGATACAACATGAGAAAGATCCTCCAGAAATACCTAGGATTTGTTACATGTTTGATTTTGAATTAATTTTTGGTCATTGGGTTAAAAAACCTTTTAGTATTGCCAAATTTTTCATGACCACATTCAGCTATGTGATCCTATATGGGGTCACAACCCACAATTTAAGCTTTGATTTAAGGAACTTCTTTTCCAAGAAGTTAGGTATCATAAGAAATATATCAGATAGAAGTTGAACTAAAGGATCTCTGGAAGAATTTTGGAGGAGTAAAGAGTTAATAAGAGTAGACATGATCATATCTTGAACATCTATATCTTCTGTGATAGAATTTTCTTTAGGAAAAATGACTCCTAATTATTTTTGAAAGAGTTGTGGGTTTTTCTTTAGGAATCCTCTTCCCCACCCACTAGGTGATAGAAATTACTGAAAAGGTTGGCTGAATATGTGAAAAAGAGATAATGTGGTGAAAGAGAAGAGAAACAGATAGGTAAATACAAAGATAAAGACAGACATAGAAAGATGAATTCAGATGCGACCTTAACACTTATTAGTTGTATGATCAAGAGAAAGTTATTTAACATTTCAGCCTCAATTTTTCCACATTTAAAATTGATATGATATACCTAATTTATAGTTCTCATGAAAAGGTATATTGTAAACAGTATAGTATGGTTTAAATATAAATTATTACTTTCTATTTTAACAATCTTAAGAAAAATATTAACCAAAGGGAGACACATTAAATACATATACATATATATAAATGTATATATGTGTGTGTGGGTACATGTATGCATGTGCATGTGTGTGTGTGTGTGTGTATGACCTTCCTAAGATAGGAATGTAGATCCTTGTAGCAAGAGGAGTTGAAATCAATGGGGTTTGAGATAAAGAGAATATATGATCTAAAAGCATATAGAGCTTGAGCTGAAGAGTATTTTCAGCTGGAAGTCAACTTTATATAGAAGTTCCAAGCAGGACAGAAAATGTTCAGTGAAGTGTAAAAAGCAACAAGACAATTCTGGCATGTCCAACATCATCATCTATAGCAATTAGAAAAGATTGTAGTAACTTGATTGAAGGAAAGAGAGTGGGTGAAAAATGTTACTCCCGTCTGTCCTTCCTCCATCCATTTAGGAGAAGCTGGGAAAAAAAAAAATTTCCTCTTCTTCACTTGATTACTGCTTGTAGAGAGCTGGAACTCTGGAGAAGTATACTTGAAACAAGGTGTTAATTCAGTGGAATTGGTTCTCTAGTTCACATATATACTTAGTATGGTGATGTAATGGTTCTCTAAATTCACACATAATCAGTATACTGTAATGATGTAATTACAATAAGATATATAAGGGCTAAGAAGGTCTGGAAGAGAGACATTCTATCTTTGACCAACCTCTTGGTGGCTCTCAGGACTCCTGCACTATCAGGGAGACTGGCAGAGGAAACTGGATCAGACTATGACAGACACAGACTGTGAAGGGGACATTAAAGACTATGGATTTTATTCTTGACTATTTTCCTGGTGATTATTCTGCTGAGACCAAGGCTGGTCCCAAGGCCCTCCAGAAAGCTAGCCTGGACATTACAACTGCTAGTTGTCTTGTAACTCAAATTATTTTTAATAAATTATTTTATTCCAATTATTTGTGGCATATTGTTATTTGAAATCAAAATGTGCATAAAAGGATGACCCGAAGGTTTTTTTTTTTTGGGGGGGTGTTGTTTTTTTATTTCTTAGACTAAGCTCCCCAAGGTTCTACAACCAAAGGGAAAAAGACTCCCAGCAGGGTAAGGGAAGAGATTATCAAGTCACAGATGAGTTTTACAAATGATCTTTTTATTCCTTAAAGTAGAACCTTAAAAATTAAGTTAGGATTTACTTAGATATATATCTTAAAACAATGAATATTTGAAACGATGGCATTGTTGAGGAAACTAAATAAATCCTTTATCTGAAGGAAGGAGAAAATTGGAAGAAAATTGAGAGGAGAGCTACCTTAGAGTCAGTCATTAATAAGATTTCAACTGCCCCTTTCTGATTATGAAAGTTACTAAGATCATTTGTAAAACTACTCTCTGTTTCTGTCATATAAAAAGAAAACCCTAAAGCATGAATTATTTAAAGAATTTATTTTTTATAAGCTTTTAAAAAAAGTTTATCAAGATGACACTTCCTATTACATTCCCATTTTATCTGTTTTGAGCTAATATGTATGGTATTAGACTTTTTAAAAATGTACTCTTCAAAAAGTTTAATTAATTCCAAATACTAATTATGTGTGCATTTTGCAGTACACACACATTCATAGAAAACATATTATGAAAAACAAGACAGGTCAGCCAGAGTTTCTCCACAAAAGCATAGTCCTGATTCTGTTTATAATATGCTATGTGATTTGTCTAGTCTAATTTTAAACTGTTCATCACTTCCTCTAGGAAACCATATAATAATCTTCTTGATTTCAATGTCAAAAACCTTTTATATCAGTTTAAATTTCTCCTGCTTAAAGCCTATGCCAGTACATCCCTTCCCCTTCAAGTTTTTACCATAAAAACAATTTATTATCATCATTATTACCATCACCATCATCATCATTATCAAAAAACATTTATCAAATGCCTACCTACTTGTTCCCCATGTATTATGTGGTTCTCTCCGGGAAAAGCTAATAGAACACAGTCCTTATGCCAAAAAATGTTCTTCATTATCATTTCTCTAACTCTTTCTAGTATTT
This sequence comes from Antechinus flavipes, assembly GCF_016432865.1. NCBI lineage: Eukaryota > Metazoa > Chordata > Mammalia > Dasyuromorphia > Dasyuridae > Antechinus > Antechinus flavipes. The sequence continues at coordinate 192,642,989 of NC_067400.1, read as the reverse complement.
GTGGATTCCTAGCATAGTTTTCTGTATTTATAATTTTGCTGATGAAGTCATGTTTTATTACCTTCATTTCTCATAACTTGATTTCTTTTTATCTTCAAAATTTATGATTGTTTTTTTCCAGTATTTCTGTGTATGTTAAATCTTTTCATAGACATAGGAGAACTATTATAGTCTGAATAGAATAGGGCTGTTCCCTACCTCTTCCTCAAACATTCTCTTAAATTGGCTGTGAGAAATATTATGCATAAAGACCTGATACCCAAAACAATATATCTTATGGAGGACAGTCTATCTCTCACTTTCAAAAGCGTAACATTTTGCTGTAGAATTATATATTCTTATGTTCTTTTTCAAGCCCATTATCCTAAATGAGTATAGAGACAAGGCAGGTGGGCATCAAATGCAGAATGGGCAACTATGTAAGTAATTTCTTTGTTATGGTAGCAGCTACTATTCCTTCCAACTACCCTGCAGGGATTTTATTACTTACCATGTTTATGAAAACGAATAATAAAATGTTTCTGCTTTTGGCCTTGTAAGCAGTCACTGGTTTAAAAATAAAGCAAATGTTTATTAGATATACCTACTAATAGTAAAGCACTGTGGTAGATGGGGAGGATATGCAGACAAAAATGAATTGGGTTCTGTCCTCTGGGACCTTACATTCTACTAATATCTATTATGATTATTCTCTTCAGGTTGGTATCTAGACTCTGGGTAAAGGAGAGAAGCATGAAATAGAATTTTAATTCTTTGGATTACAGATCTAGAACAGAAAGACATATTATCTATTGTAACCCTTTCATTTCAAATTGATTTCACACTGTGCTTCTGAGCAGACCACTTAATCTCTGTCTGCTTCAGTTTCCTAATCTGTAAAGCTCCAACTTCTCAAGGTGTTGTGAGGATAAAAATAGTGCTTTGAAAACTTTAGTGCTATTATTTTGTAGTTATTGTTGAGGCTACAATAATGGTTTATTTCTATAAATGAGGAAACTGGGAGGTAAGTGAATCATCCTTGGTTACACAGGGGATCAGTATCACAGGTGGGATTTGACCTCAGGTCCAGTGAAAAGGGTGTTCTCTTCTTTCCTTCAGGAAAGTGTTTTGCTAGGGCTATCCCAAGACACAAAAGAAAGAAATCCTATTGAGATAGAAACAGGAAAATCCTTAAAGAGCATGCAATTAAACACTTCTCTATACCATTAAGTAAACAAATCTAAAAAATTTAAATGACTTGCTCAAAATATTAGTGAGGCAAGAAATCATATTAGAACCCGTTCTCAGGCCAGTATGATCTCTAGTCTTCTAGAACAGCTTTTCAATATCATATAAATAAATGATGTGATTATCTCAATTTCTGTGACATTAATACATTTAAGAATTTATTAGTTCCTGCGTTCTTGTCCTGTCTACATAATGCCTTGAATTTAACAAACTACCAAAACCCAAGTATTTCTCAGCATTTATTTTAAGATTTAAGATCCTTCTAGCTCAATTAATAATTATCCACAAATTATCATAGAAATCATTTTTCTCTGTTCATTTTCTTCTCAATTTGGTCAACTTCATTTACTACCTGTTACAATTAGGATGGGTAAGAGCTTCATTGATGTTTATGAAGGAGTTGCAGAGATGATTGGTTTTTTATAGCATTACTATAGGTTCATTCTCAGATTTGGAAGCTCAGAAATTTTATTTTATTTTTTTTAATTCATCAAGTATTGACTAGACTCTGAGGAAATTGACTCATAAGTTAGAATACTGCTTTGTAAATACACAATAGATTAAAATATCTTTCTGGTTATTAGAGAACATATTCTAATTATCAAGAACTCTGTGCCCCTAATCTAATAATAATATCTATAAATTTGATTTCTATTTTCTAAAGCATTTCTACATGTATTATTCTATTTTGTTCTCTAACAATCAAATTCTAGGCAAGGTATTATAAATGTGATAGGAGCAGGTTTCTTTCAATGAGATCTCTTCTTCAGGGCTCTAGGGGCTTACAGTAAAGAGACAGAGTAACTACTATAAGTAATTGGAATAGATGGAGAAGGGTTATGTCTGAATACAGTAATTGTACTGAGTCACATGAACATAGAAAGAGCAAGGAAGAAGTCAATATTTAGCACTTCCTTTGTGCCAGACGCTATGCTAAGTACCTTACAAATACTGCATATAATCCTTATAATAATGCTACGAAGTAGTTGTTATTATTATTCCCATTTTTACAGATAAGGAAAATGAAGCAGAAAGAAGTTATGATATTTACCCAGGATCACATAGCTTGTAAGTGTCTGAGGTCAGACAAGAACTTGAACCTTCCTTATTTCAGAACCAGAATTCTATCTATGGTACACAAATAACATTGTAGGGGACAGGTTGGTTTTTGTTAGTATCTGTCATAAGAGGTTGATTTTATTCCTTCCCTATCTCAGAATTCTAAGTATAATTTATGTTGAGCCTGTACTCTCAAATATGTTAATTTGTTCTTTTCCTTTCAAATCTCACTTTCCCCTTTGATCAGTTATTTCTATATCATAATATATTTTTTTCCTTTTCATCACTTCCAGTCTGCTATCTCTTTTCAAACATTATTTGAAAATATTAATTTCTTTGCCCATATCTTGAATGATCTTCCCTCCACTTCAATTCTTATCACTTGTCTCTGAGTTTCATTACTGATCTATAGAATCTTGAGATCCTATTTGTGTGAAAAAATCACTGATATAAAAGTTTACTACTTTGTTCATTTAGCATTATTTTTTATCATCAGAGTTGCTCAAGACATTGTCATATACATACTTGGCATATTATCATGATTAATAAGAACAGCTATTGTTGAAAACAACCAGCTAAGATTAGCCAGACCAGTAAGAGTCAAAGCTAATAAATGGCTGTGACTGTTTCTTTGCTAAAATCTAGCATGTATCTTATTTCTCTTTTTATATTATTACTTATAGTCATGAAAAAGATAAAGGATGAATATAGTCTAATATATTTTCCTTTATCAGCCAATGCACTCTGATCAAACATAAACATAAACAAAAACATAAGTAAAACTTGTGAATGTCATACTCTTAGTTGATAAATTAGAGAAGTTTTGCCAGTATACAAAATGTGAATGAGATAAAGTTATTCAGACCTCTTTTCATTAATGTGTATAATTATCTCTATCTATACTTAGAAAATTTTCCATTAGAGTATCCACTACACACCTGTCAGATTGGCTAAGATGACAGAAAAAGCTAATGATGACTGTTGGAAGGGATGAGGGAAAACTGGGACACTGATGCATTGTTGGTGGAGTTGTGAACAAATCCAACCATTCTGGAGAGCAATCTGGAATTATGCCCCAAAAGTTATCAAACTGTTCATACTTTTTGATCCAGCAGTGTTACTACCGAGATTATATCCCAAAGAGATATTAAAGAAGGGAAAGGGACCTGTATGTACAAAAATGTTTGTGGCAGCCCTTGTTCTAGTGGCTAGAAACTGGAAATTGAATGGATGCCCATCAATTGGAGAATGGTTGGGTAAATTGTAGTATATGAATGTTATGGAATATTATTTTTCTATAAGAAATGACCAGTAGGATGAATATAGAGAGGCCTGGAGAGATTTACATGAACTGATGCTGAGTGAAATGAGCAGAACCAGGAGATCATTATACACTTCAACAACAATACTGTATGAGGATATATTCTGATGGAAGTGGATATCTTCGACAATGAGAAGATCCAATTCAATTCCAATTGATCAATGATGGACAGAATCAGCTATACCCAAAGAAGGAACACTGGGAAATGAATGTGGGCTACTTGCATTTTTGTTTTTCTTCCCAGGTAATTTTTATCTTCTGAATCCAATTTTTCTTGTGCAAAGTTGAGAACTGTACAGATCTGCACACATATATTGTATCTAAGATATACTTTAATATGTTTAATTTGTATGAGACTGCCTGCCATCTAGGGGAGGGGGTAGAGGGAGGGAAGGGAAAAGTTGGAACAGAAGTGAGTGCAAGGGACAATATTGCAAAAATTACCTATGCATATGTTCTGTCAATAAAAAGCTATAATAAATAAATAAATAAAACACTCCTTCCTCCCCCTCCCCTCCCAAAAAAGAATAGAGTATCCTTAGCAGTTTCAAAGTACTCATTGCATCTCTTTCTAGGGTAATTTTAATAACAAAACACTTCCTTAAAATAGCTAGATTCCACTACAAAAATGTGGAGAATGTGTTTATATAGATCAAGTACAATGAAGAATAAAGATGATTTTTTAGATACATCAAACAAAAAAGGACAATGAACAATTTATTTTTGTCTTCATATTCCCAGTGCCTAGTATGGTACTTTGGATGTGGTAAATATTTAATATTGAATCGATCTGAATTTTTAAAACATCCAAGAAAACAATAATAGCAAAAATAACTTTAAAAATTATAGGATTTATTTTAACCTCAGTAATTCATTTTTTTTAATCTACTGAGTCATATGAGGTAAATCAATATATTCTTTCCCTTGACACAGTCTTGGTTTGAGATTATTACTACAATGGAGGATTTTTGCAATTAGAAATAATGGAATGATTGAGCATTTTATATTACCATCAACAATCATCTTGTCAGCATCTACTATGCTTGTGATCAGGAAGAAAATGTTTAAGAATAGTTCTGTTCCTCAAAAAACTTACAATCATGAGTGCTATACTCATGTTTTTAAAATATGTAATGTTATAGACAAAAAAGTCATAAATAATTTGATTAATTGTCCAGTAATTGGACAAAAATTATCAAAAAGACACAGTAATTTTGACTCTGACCTGCATCATTTTGTTGTATTTTCCTCAAACAAATGAACAAATAATTTAAAAACAACAAACACATCTGATTTCAGAACTCACCTATGAATGTATTTCATATTTCAACAGAATAGTCAGTAAGCAGAGTAAGAGAGATACTTGCATCAATTTATTAAGAGAGACCCTTGTGTAAACTTATTGCATTTGTAGATAATACAGGAAATAAACTGAGATAGCCTTGAAAAAAATATGATTTCAAAGAGACTTTTTTGCTTAGAAAATGTTATCAGAGGGGCAGCTAAATGGCACAGTGAATAGAGCACTGGTCCTAGAATCAGGAGGACCTGAGTTCAAATGTGACTTCAGATACTTTAACACTTACTAGTTGTGTGATCCCGGGTCAGTCACTTAATCCTAAATGCCTCATCAAAAAAAAAAAAAAATTGATATTGGCTACATGTAAAACAATCTTATGCTGTAAATAATAGTGGTAAAGCCCAAGTATTTTCTTCATTAAATTTTAAATTAGTACTTTAAAAAAGAAGCAGCAAATGATTATACAGAGCTCTATAGAGTATTTCTAAGATGGATAAGGATGCTGACATCTATTTGTTTCTTCCAAATGCAATTATTTTCCTAGTTATTTTTATGACTTCTTTCAACAAATTTGTGGGTTACATGCTGTATGTCTAGTCTCATCTTGGGTTTTGTGCAGAACCTTAGAAAAAAAGAAAGAGAAGAGAAAGAAGAAAAGAGGAATAATTTTTATAGTGTTTATTATTTGCATTACTCATTTGGCAGTATGTAAGTGAATAGCCTGAAATTTTCATGGTTCCATGTCCTTTCTATTACAATGAATCCCAAAGCTGTTTCCTGTCTGTAACTCATAGTCTTAAGGAAGTTCATGAGATGCAATGGAGTCTTGTTACATTAAAGGAGTCTTATAGCTCCAGGCCTGCAGTCAGGAAGACCTGAGTTCAAATATAGCCTCAGATACTTATTAGCTGGATTTGGGTAAGTCAAGTAATCTCTGTTTGTCCTAATTTCTTCAACATAAAATAGGAATAATAATAGCACCTACTTCACAAGATTATTATAAAATCAAGTGAAATAATATTTGTAAAGTACTTAGCACAGTGACTGGCAATTACTAAGTACTTTATCAATGCATGCTCCCCATTCCCTCCCCCCTCCACTACTTCACATCTTGATTATAATTCAATCTTTGTCCATTGTCATATACCTCCAAACTTTGTGTAATTTACAATATAGCAAATAAATTAGTACTGAGGGTTTCATTTGAACTACCTCTTAAATGCTCTGCTAGAAGTACTGAGCTTTGAATGTATACATATGAGATTTGTTGAGAATGGAAATATAACTATGTTCTTCTAGAAGTGTTCTAGAAGCAGGCTTTCACTGAGCAACATTGGAACCTATCTGTCTTTTTTTTTTTTTTTTTTTTTTTTTTTTTTTTTTATTTTATTTTATTTATTTTTTTTATTTTATTTAATAATAACTTCGCATTGACAGAATCCATGCCAGGATAATTTCTACACGACATTATCCCTTGCAATCACTTATGTTTCGTTTTTTCCCCCTCCCTCCCTCCTCCCCCCCCCCAGGATGGCAAGCAGTCCTATATATGCTAAACATGTTGCAGTATATCCTAGATACAATACATATTTGCAGAACCAAACAGTTCTCTTGTTGCACAGGGAGAATTGGATTCAGAAGGTAAAAATAACTCGGGAAGAAAATCAAAAATGCAAATAGTTCACATTCATTTCCCAGTATTCCTTCTTTGGGTGAAGCTGTTTCTGTCCATCATTTCTCCAATGAAACTCAGTTAAGTCTCTTTGTCAGAGAAATCCACTTCCATCAGAATACATCCTCATACAATATCGTTGTCGAAGTGTATAATGATCTCCTGGTTCTGCTCATCTCACTTAGCATCAGTCCATGTAGGTCTCTCCAAGCCTCTCTGTATTCATCCTGCTGGTCATTCCTTACAGAGCAATAATATTCCATAACATTCATATACCACAATTTACCCAGCCATTCTCCAATTGATGGGCATCCATTCATTTTCCAGTTTCTAGCCACTACAAACAGGGCTGCTACAAACATTTTGGCACATACAGGTCCCCTTCCCTTTTTTAGTATCTCTTTGGGGTATAAGCCCAATAGAAACACTGCTGGATCAAAGGGTATGCACAGTTTGATAACTTTTTGGGCATAATTCCAGATCGCTCTCCAGAATGGCTGGATTCGTTCACAACTCCACCAACAATGCATCAATGTCCCCGTTTTCCCGCATCCCCTCCAACATTCATCATTGTTTTTTCCTGTCATCTTAGCCAATCTGACAGGAGTGTAGTGATATCTCAGAGTTGTCTTAATTTGCATTTCTCTGATCAATAGTGATTTGGAACACTCTTTCATGTGAGTGGTAATAGTTTCAATTTCTTCATCTGAAAATTGTCTGTTCATATCCTTTGACCATTTATCAATTGGAGAATGGCTTGATTTTTTATAAATTTGAGTCAGTTCTCTATATATTTTGGAAATGAGGCCTTTATCAGAACCTTTAATTGTAAAGATGTTTTCCCAGTTAGTTACTTCCCTACTAATCTTGTTTGCATTCGTTCTGTTTGTACAAAGGCTTTTTAATTTGATATAATCAAAATTTTCTATTTTGTGATTGGTAATGGTCTCTAGTTCATCTTTGGTCACAAATTTCTTTCTCCTCCACAAGTCTGAGAGATAAACTATCCTATGTTCCTCTAATTTATTTATAATCTCGTTCTTTATGCCTAGGTCATGGACCCATTTTGATCTTATCTTGGTATGTGGTGTTAAGTGTGGGTCCTTGCCTAATTTCTGCCATACTAATTTCCAGTTATCCCAGCAGTTTTTATCAAATAATGAAATCTTATCCCAAAATTTAGAATCTTTGGGTTTGTCAAACACTAGATTGCTATAGTTGACTATTCTGTCTTGTGAACCTAATCTTTTCCACTGATCAACTAATCTATTTCTAAGCCAATACCAGATGGTTTTGGTGACTGCTGCTTTATAATATAATTTTAGATCAGGTACAGCTAGACCACCTTCATTTGATTTTTTTTTCATTAATTCCCTTGAGATTCTCGACTTTTTATTGTTCCATATGAATTTTGTTGTTATTTTTTCTAAATCATTAAAATATTTTCTTGGAAGTCTGATTGGTATAGCACTAAATAAATAGATTAGTTTAGGGAGTATTGTCATCTTTATTATATTTGCTCGGCCTATCCAAGAGCACTTAATATTTTTCCAATTATTTAAGTCTGACTTTATTTGTGTGAAAACTTTTTTGTAATTTTGCTCATATAATTCCTGACTTTCCTTTGGTAGGTAGATTCCCAAATATTTTATGCTATCAACAGTTATTTTGAATGGAATTTCTCTTTGTATCTCTTGCTCTTGGATTTTGTTGGTGGTGTATAAGAATGCTGAGGATTTATGGGGATTTATTTTGTATCCTGCTACTTTGCTAAAATTATGAATTATTTCTAATAACTTTTTAGTAGAATCTCTGGGGTTTTCTAGGTATACCATCATATCATCTGCAAAGAGTGATAGTTTGGTTTCCTCATTGCCTACTCTAATTCCTTTAATCTCTTTCTCGACTCTTATTGCAGAGGCCAGTGTTTCTAATACAATATTGAATAATAATGGTGATAGTGGGCAACCTTGCTTCACTCCAGATCTTACCGGGAAAGGTTCCAGTTTTTCCCCATTGCATATGATGCTTACTGAAGGTTTAAAATATATGCTCCTAACTATTTTAAGGAAAAGTCCTTTTATTCCTATGCTCTCAAGTGTTTTTATTAGGAATGGCTGTTGGATTTTATCAAATGCTTTTTCTGCATCTATTGAAATGATCATATGGTTTTTGTTTGGTTGGTTGTTGATATAGTCAATTATGTTAATAGTTTTCCTAATATTGAACCAGCCCTGCATTCCTGGTATAAATCCTACTTGGTCATAGTGTATTATCCTGGGGATGATTTTCTGTAATCTTTTTGCTAATATTTTATTTAAGATTTTAGCATCAATATTCATTAGGGAGATTGGTCTATAATTTTCTTTCTCTGTTTTCAGCCTACCTGGTTTAGGTATCAGTACCATATCTGTGTCATAAAAGGAGTTTGGTAGGACTCCTTCAATCCCTACTTCTTCAAATAGTTTATTTAGCATTGGAGTTAATTGATCTTTAAATGTTTGATAGAATTCAGATGTAAATCCATCTGGTCCTGGGGTTTTTTTCTTAGGGAGTTGATTGATAGTTTGTTCTATTTCTTTTTCTGAGATAGGAGTGTTTAGGATATTTACTTCTTCCTCTGTTAGTTTAGGTAAGCTATATTTTTGGAGGTATTCTTCTATTTCATTTAAGTTGTCGAATTTATTGGCGTAAAGTTGGGCAAAGTAACTCCTAATTATTGCTCTAATTTCCTCTTCGTTAGTGGTGAGTTCTCCCTTTTCATTTTTAAGACTAACAATTTGATTTTCCTCTTTCCTTTTTTTAATCAGATTTACTAAGGGTTTGTCTATTTTGTTGGTTTTTTCATAGAACCAACTCTTAGTTTTATTAATCAATTCAATAGTTTTTTTACTTTCAATTTTATTGATCTCTCCTTTTATTTTTTGAATTTCAAGTTTAGTGTTTGATTGGGGGTTTTTAATTTGTTCCTTTTCTAGCATTTTTAGTTGCAAGCCCAATTCATTGACCTTCTCTTTCTCTATTTTATACAAATAGGCCTCTAGAGATATGAGATTTCCCCTTATTACCGCTTTGGCTGCATCCCATACATTTTGGTATGATGTCTCATTATTATCATTTTCTTGGATGAAGTTATTAATTATGTCTATAATTTGCTGTTTCACCCAATCATTCTTTAGTATGAGATTATTTAGTTTCCAATTATTTTTTGGTCTACTTTCCTGTGGCTTTTTATTGAATGTAATTTTCAATGCATCATGGTCTGAAAAGGATGCATTCACTATTTCTGCCTTACTGCATTTGAGTTTGAGGTTTTTATGTCCTAATATATGATCAATTTTTGTATAAGTTCCATGAACTGCTGAAAAGAAGGTGTACTCCTTTCTGTCCCCATTACATTTTCTCCAGAGATCTATCATATCTAATTTTTCTAGTATTCTATTTATCTCTTTGACTTCTTTCTTATTTATTTTGTGGTTTGATTTATCTAATTCTGAGAGTGCAAGGTTGAGATCTCCCACTATTATAGTTTTACTGTCTATTTCTTCTTGCAGCTCTCTTAATTTCTCTTTTAGGAATTTAGATGCTACACTACTTGGTGCATATATATTTAATATAGATACTTCTTCATTATTCATTCTACCCTTTAGCAAGATATAGTGCCCTTCCTTATCTCTTTTGATTAGATCAATTTTTGCTTTAGCTTGATCTGAGATCAGGATGGCTACCCCTGCTTTTTTGGCTTCACCTGAAGCATAGTAGATTTTGCTCCAACCTTTTACCTTTAACCTGCATGTATCACCCCGCTTTAGGTGTGTTTCCTGTATACAACATATTGTAGGATTCTGGCTTTTAATCCATTCTGCTAACCGCTTCCTCTTTATAGAGGAGTTTACCCCGTTCACATTTATGGTTAAAATGACCAATTCTGTATTACTTGCCATCTTGTTAACCCCGGTTTATGCTTTTCTCCCTTCTTACTCCCTTACCCCCTCCCTTACCCCCCTTCCCAGTATTAAGCTTGTGAGCTCCCCTTGCTTCTCACAGCCCTCCCTTTTTCAGTATCCCTCCCCCCCTTAGAGTTCCCCCCCCCAACTTACCCCTTTCCCTCCCAGTTACCGTATTCCCTTCCACTTAGCTTATTCCTTCCTTTTTCACTTTTCCCTTCTCACTTTTCAATGAGGTGGGAGAAGTTTCACCATAGATTGAATATGTCTAAAATTCTTCTCTTACTGCCAATTCTGAAAGCAGTAAAATACTCACTATTTTCATTCCTCTCCATTCTTTCTCTCAGATTTACTAGGTTTTCTTTGCCTCTTCATGAAATGTAGTACCCCCACTTTCCCTTTTTTCTAGTACAATGTCCTTTCCACACCTAGTTTCTAGAACAAGGTATACATGTATTCTTTATACATCTTTACAGCCGAAATATAGTTCCCAAGATTAATCTTTACCTTTTTAGATTTCTCTTGAGTTCTGTGCTTGTAGATCAAATTTTTTGTTAAGTTCTGGCTTTTTCATCAGAAATAGATGAAATTCGCTTATTTCGTTGAATGTCCATCTTCTTCCCTGGAAAAAGATGCTCAATCTCGCTGGGTAAGTTATTTTTGGTTGCATACCAAGTTCCTTAGCCTTTCGGAATATCATATTCCAGGCCCTTCGATCCTTTAATGTGGATGCTGCCAGATCCTGGGTGATCCTTATTGTGGCTCCTTGATACTTGAATTGGGTTTTTCTAGCCGCTTGCAGTATTTTTTCCTTTGCCTGAGGGTTCTGGCATTTGGCCACTATATTCCTTGGTGTTTTGATTTTAGGATCCCTTTCAGTAGGGGATCGATGAATTCTTTCAATGTCTATTTTACCTTCTGTTTCTATGACTTCTGGGCAGTTCTCTTTGATAATTTCCTGGAAGATAGTGTTCAGGCTTTTTTTTTCATCATACTTTTCTGGAAGTCCGATGATTCTCAGGTTGTCTCTCCTGGATCTGTTTTCCAGGTCTGTTGTCTTCCCCAGAAGGTATTTCACATCCTTTTCCATTGTTTGATTTTTTTGGATTTGGTTGACTGATTCTTCTTGTCTCCTCGAGTCATTCAATTCCAATTGTTCGACCCTGATTTTCAGTGAGGTATTTTCTTCACTCACTTTTTTAAGATCTTTTTCTAATTGTCCAATTGAGTTCTTTTGTTCTGTGGAATTTTTTTCCATTTCGCCAATTTTGTTTTTTAGAGAGCTGTTTTCTGTTTCCAGTTCACTAATCCTATTTTTCAAGGATTTGGTTTCTTTATCCACTCTCTCTTTAACTGACTTCTCCAGGCTCTTTTGCCAAGCCTCCCTCTCCTTTTGCAGAGCCTCCCTCTCCTTTTCCCATTTTTCTTCTAGCTCCCTTGTGAGAGCCTTTTTAATTTCCTCCATGAGATTCATCTGTGCTGAGGGATATAAGGTCTCTTCCTTCGGGGATTCACCTGGGGACTGTTTGTTTTTAGTCTCCTCAGGGTTTGGAGTCTGCTCTTTATCTGTATAAAAGCTGTCCAGGGTTAAATTCTTTTTCAGTTTCTTGCTCATTCTGTCTATTTATCAAAGACAAACTATCAAAGAAACAGAAGGAAAAAAAACCCCTTGAATGGAGGCTGCTTTCTTTGGGGGAGGGGCAGGGTATTCGTGAGGCACAGGTCCTACTGTGCTATGGCGCCTGCGCACTGAGATCCGAGCGCTCTGAGATCCGAGCGGGCTAAGACACTGTGGGGGAGGGGTGGCCAGGTCCCAAGAAACTCCAGCTGTTTGGGATTGTATTCTTCACCCCCGGTGTTTTTAGCTTCTCTGCTGGGCTGCTGACTTGCTCCTATAGCAAAGCTCTCACCGCAGAGACGGCTGCGATGGCGTCCTACCCCTCTCCGCTCCACCCGGTTCTGAGCTGCTATCTGTGCTCTGGTTGCCGCTGCTGCCCGCAGACTGCTTCCAAATACCGTCCCCGCCCTCGCGCAAAAACAGACCTTTCTTGACGAGTCTCAAGGATGGTTTCTCTTGGTAAGTAATTGTATGGTTTTTTTTCAGTCGAGCATTAATTCAGAGGCATGAAATGAAATGAATAGTGAGAGAAAAACACGGAGATTACACAGAAGTGTATTTCCTCTCCGCCATCTTGGCCGGAAGCGAACCTATCTGTCTTGCATTGATGACATTTACCCTAAGAGTGTGTAAGTTCTTCCCATAGGACTTCAGGAAGGATACTTAGAGATCATCTAGCCCACTCTGTGTCTAAATTGTTGTTCTTGTGGTTCACCTTTTATTTTTGAAGTGGGCCAATGAGGATGGTCTTGACTTCTGTGTGAATTGGATTTAAATGAGGCAGAATTGTGCAAAATTGTTAGCCTGACCCTCTCTTGCAGAGTTATCAAAGTCCAGTAGCAAGACAAAAATCAAGATAACTGATGATGGCCCAGGATGCAATGAATGACCTTAGCATCTTTGATATCTCTCCAAATATGCAAGCTCCAAGCACTCCACAGCACCTGCTCCAGTCCCTTTTATGGCTGTTGGAACACATTGTTCTCATTCACCCCTTCTGTCAGGGAAGTCTATACATCCTCAGGGTAGATATTTCCATAATGCACCAATGGTTTTGAAACCAGTTACCCTCAACTTGGTTTGGCTAATCTGTAGAAGATGTTTTACAATGGTGGGGCTATTGAGCATGCTTCAGTTTCTTGGAGCCACAGATGAGAGAAAGAATGAATTTCTAAATAAGTATCACCTCAATATAATCCACAAATATTGATCCAGTTTGGTTTGAAGTGCTAACCCAATTCCTCCTGAGATAGCCCTGCTCACTTTTGAAAATCTCTCATTGTTAGAAAGATTTTTTTTTTTTGGTTTTGTTTTCTCTTTGACATAAAACCTTAGTTTTGTTCATTGTTCTGTTTTTCTGCCCCAATAGAAACCCCTTTCTACATGATAACCTGCAAACACTTGAAGGCATATACCTTTGCGGAAATTACATTTCTTAGGGAATTTCACAGGTCCTGAACAAAATAGAAACTTATAATCAGATTATATTGGCTGGTAAATGAAGATATGGTTCATAATCACAGAATTTCAGACTTGGAAAGAATTCCAGAGTCTACGTCAATTGATACAAGAATATCAACAATATACTCAACAAGTGGCTCTTGCTAAAATGTTATCAATGATGGGAAATTTATTACTTCCTTGCATATAGCCTATTCCTCCTTTAGAACTCTAGTTGCCAGGAAGATGGTGGTGGTAGAGGTAGTGTTAATAATAGATGAATGATATTGAGAAGGAATATAAGAATGATGATAAAAATAAAAACTAGGATGAAGATGCTATCTAGTAGAAATATATTAGAGATCTAGGTTCTAGAGTCAGAAGATTGGATTTCAAATATCCCTACCTATCTGATCTTAAATAATTTATTTAACTTCACTACTCAGTTTCTCCATCTGTAAATGAAAGGGTTGTCCTAGATGATTTCTGAGGTCTCTTTTAGCCATGAATCTGTGTTAGTAATATAATGTTGCTAATAGAAAAAATTCCTAATCTCCAGGAGTTTATAATCTAATTGGGGAGATAAGATATGCACATATATAACAACCACAAAAAATTGCAAAATAGGAAAGCCTGTAAAGATTAATTCATCCCATAAATACTCTAGTGGAAGGAAAATTAGGTTAGGAATATAATTTCTCACTCAAACTCGCAATCCAGTGTTCTGGGATCTGCTCAGTTACTAACAGGTTTGGTGACCTTGGAGTAGCTACTTTACTTCTGAGTACTCAGTTTTGTCACCTCTAAAATGAGGTCTCAGTTAGATCAGAATTGTCAAACACTTTTGGTAGCAGCATGTGGTCCACAAAAATCCTGAGTGAAATTTGAGCAATATTAAATTTTAATTGAAAAATACTCAGCAAAATAAATAATACAAAAAAAATTTAAAGGATTGAATTGAAACTTTCAAAGGTTTCTTCAAACTCACATCTATGAATTTAAAATTATCTTGGGAAATTTCATGAAAGATAGAAAAATTTTCAGACTAAATTAGGAAGAAAATTTGGGTGAAGAGTTTACATAAGAAATAATAAGGGCATGGAATAGGGTGGTGGTTGTGAGAGTAAAGGAAAAAAGAAGGAATGGTGATTTTTGCTGTTCAGTAGTTTTTCAGTCTTTTCATGATCCCTTTTGAGATTTTATTGTCAAAAATACTATAGCAGTTTGACATTTCCTTCTCCAGTTCATTTTACAGCTGAGGAAACTGAGACAAAAAGAGTTAGATGACTTGTCATGGGTCACATAGCTAGTAAATGTGGGGCCAGTTTTTTAATTTAGAAAGATGAGTCCTGACTCCAAGCTTGCAGCTCTATCCACTGTGCCACCTTGCTTCCTGCTCAAATAAAACATAGATAATGTTAATGTGTGGTTTTCTAAATCAATAGGCATCCTGCAGGGATCCTTATGTGCAATTTAGTGGCTATTATTTTGATTTAAATTAAATGATTATTAGCACTGTTGTCTCATAATACTTTATTTTTTGTACCTTCTGTACTTTCACACTATAGTTTGTATTATGCCTGTTTGAGCTTGCTGTACTTATCTCTTTCTACATTGTTAACTCCTTGAATCGAAGAATTATGTCATCTTTATGTTGCACATTATCTTGGAGGCAACACAAAGATTGGTTGCTGAACTAACAAATTAAAACTCTATTCTGTGGAGTCCAGTTTCTATTTGATTTCTACATTCGCTTGGTCACATAAGTTTGAAGAGATAATCTCTTTAAAGTGTAATGATTATTAACATAATCTTTTTTAAAGTACTTTGCAATTCTCAAATGAAAGGTTTTCTAAAAATGTGAATTATATAATTAATAAAGAAAATCCAGATGGCATTTCAATAAACAGAAACATTCTGCCTTTGTATCATCCTGTTATAGTTGAAAGATGTTTTTAAAAAGAAAAAAAGAAAAGCAGCATTAATAGCCTTGAAAGCAGTACATTCCTACAGCATTTAAGGCTGACATTTCTGAGTACTTTCTATGGGACTATGATTGACAGTGTGAATAAATCTAAAAGGAATATTAGCAACTCAGACCCAAAGAGTGTCAAAACCTTTATGTCCACAGGGAGTGTCATAACCTCAACATAATCCACAATTATGAGGGTTCTTCAGAAAATCACAAACCTATCATGTTCTTTATAGGAAATCAATAATCACTGCAATTTCCTCATGGTAGGATTTTTTTTTTCGGAGGGGGTCAAATTTAAACCATCTGCAGGCAGATGGAAGGGAAAGTGGGATTAGTGTTGTTACTGAAAACTTTTGCAGCTGTTAGGGTGTGTTTGAGACGAGGCTGATGGTTCTGAGGCAAAAGGGAATTTTGCATCCTGGGTGAAAAGAATAAGTAAAGGGGGGAGGTGATAGAGGAGGATGAGGGGGTTGTTAGTTGAAGAGCCCATGAGTAAATTAAGTGATGGAATTGTCACTGCAGAATGTTCTTCTCATGGTCTCCAGCTGCTGTTTCTTCATGGAAATGTTTGCTCTGAGGTTCATCCAACCCATTTGAGATTTCCATTTCCACAGAGGAATGAAACTGGAACTAGGTTTTGATTTTTCACCCACATTCTTCACCCACATTTGATTCGCCCACATTCTTCACCCACATTTGATAAACCCACATTCTTCCGGTGGTGATCATCAACCTTTCATCTGCTTGCTTTAACTATTTTTTTCTTTTTCTGGGGGTGTGAAACAAAAATGGGGGATTTTGGGTAGGGGAGAACAAAAGAGAAGTTGAAGTTGGACTATTTTGCTAAGATGATCTGGCAAAAATGAGATGCACAGAATTAAGAGAAACACTCTAAAAGATATCCTCTAGGGACAGAGATATGCATTTCTGGCCAATGATACTGAAATTCCCATTTTATGTCTTGTTTGAATAACAATAATTCTGGATTCTTTTTACTTCTTTTCATCATATAAGCTAATTGAAGATACTTTTGTTTTGCATCTCAAATTACTTATCAAAGTAAAATTGAATTCTTGGAATACTAAATTTCTATTAAAAGTGGGGTGGGAGGGAGGAAAGAAATAAAATGCAAAAAAAAAAAGAATCTGTTCATGCTGATAAGTATATGTAACTTTAATGAATATCACTACATGATATTTAAAAAATCCTTTTCATTTGCTCAATTAATAATTACTTTTTTTGGAAAGAGATAATCATAAGAGATAACAGTCAATTCTGATTATATGAAATTGAAAAGATTTTACACAAATGAAATAACTGGGATAAGAAGACAACAGACTAATTAAACCGTGTAGCTTGTTTAAGAACCTTATAAATATAACAAATACAGAGAAGTATGGGGAGATTTCTGTAAACTCTATTTGTCACATAATAAATATTTAATAAATTTTTGTTGTCTCATGTAAGGAAAAGTAAACAAAACTAGTAAAAGAATACACACAATGTTAAAAGAACAACAATAAATTCAAACTCAGTGCTATGAAATTATACTGAGAATGGTCCCCTAGAGAAAGAGTGATGAGAATGAAATTCCTTTCATCTTTCTCTCTCTAGGTCTATCTTTGCAGATGTGGAGGAATATGGCAAATAATTCCAGAACCTTTAAAAATGTTGGTTAGTTTTACCACGCTGTATTTTTTCCTCATTTTTATTCTTTACTATAAGTGATTACTTTCAGGGCATATAGAAAATGTGGGTGATGTAAAAAAACAAAAACAAAACAATAAAATAGATAAATTTTTTAAAAGATTCATTAAAATGTTTACTTTTGTGGAAGAAACACTCCAGAATAAAGCTTGCATATTGAACCATTGATTTTTCTCTATACCTTCATCTATGTCCTTTCCTTTATACAAATGTTTACATGTTTAAATCCTATCCATTTGTGAAAACAAAGATAATTTAAAGACTTCTCTTTTCATGAAGCCTAACTGACTTTAAATTCTTTCATTTATTCTTTGGAACAATAATGACACTTATTGTCTGTGACACTTATTTGGTATTTATCATATGTTGCCTTTTGTTTTTGCTCTTTACTTATATGTCTCTTAATAGATTATAAGTACTTTTTGGGAAATGTCCATTCGTGTCTTTTACATATGTGTGGAGGGGAGAGAGGACAGGGATGGACAGGGGAGAATCTGCTAGGATTGTCAAGATAAGAAGATCTTTTGCTTTTATCTATGTTATCACTAAATCTTATCAAATTTGAGGTAAGAATATAATTTATTCCTAAAAGTATTATAAAGAAACTAAATAGAATAGTATAAGTTTGATTCTTAACACCTATTTCACAAAGTTTGTGAAGACTACAGAAGAAAACCCACAGAAAGGACTTTATCAACATTACAATGCTACCTAAATACTAGTTGTATATATGTCACACAGCTAGGAGGTGTTAAGTGTCTGGGGTCAGATTTGAACTCAGATCCTCCTGACTTCAGGGCTGGTGCTCTAACCACTGTGCAACCTAGCTGCCTCCAATACTAGTTATTATTACAATTATTAAACATTTGTCATTTTCAAAACAAAATTTCACTTGAAAAAAATCAATTAATTTATATTTCTGGAATGAGAAAAATACTTTGATAAATTTAGATATAACTTCTCAGTTTATCTTTTTAACCTCCTTACTTTTTATCTCCTTTTGGTCAAACCTTTTCAATATCATGTCTTAAAACAGTCAAAAGCATTCTGGAACTGAAATTAGAAGATTTTGATTTAATTCTCTGCTTCATTATTTCCTATCTATATAAGTCATACAAATCTGGCAACTACAATGCACATCAAGTTCTTCATCAATAAAGCAAAGGATTTGGACACAAGTCCTTTTCTCACATCTTTCTATCCACCTACTTCCAATTCCCTTTTCCCCCTAATTGTCTTCTTCACCTGCCATTTGGATTTCAAGAAATAGATTTGAAAAATTCCTGCATAGACTTACTATCGGAACATCCAAAATCACAGTATGACCTTCTTTTCATTACTTTCTTCCCTTTCACACCAGGGAGGATCTTATGCTCTCAAAAGGAAATAGCAATGAGGACATAGTCATTTCAACTCTGTTTGATAATTCTTGTATTAGAATTTTTCATACCTGCTATATATAGACTTTTCTATATTAGAAAAATTATCTAGGAGTATCCCAACAACTTAAGAGTAAATTTCCAAAGCAAATATCTTTCTATCCAATACTTTCAAGTGAAAGAAATTATTACCATTGTGGAAGTGAAATAAATGTTTACTTTTAGAAGGAAAAAAGTCTTAGAAGTTTCCACAAACTGGCTATTACTCACACCTACTCCTACAAGTTTTCTCATTGCCCAGGAACTCTGGCAAGAACTTTGCTGATTGTCTGACAGAAATGTTTCCAAAACTATTTTGGCAGTTAAGATGATCCAAACATTTTTGTAAACAATTTTAAGGCAAATATGTGCTTGTAGTGAAGAGAGTTGCAAGTTTTTGAAACTATTTGCAGCTCCTGGCAATACTGATTATTAAAGACTTTCTAAAAGTGACCATTTTTCTTCAAAATATTTCTTGTAACTATTTTCACTCAGCTTTTATTGTCTTTGCACTTGAGGAATTTATTGTACTTATTCTCTAGATATTTTCTCTCTTATTTATATAAAATATTTCTTACAACAATATTTCTCAAATTAAATTGTACCAATTTCCTTGTCTTGTTTGTTACATGAAGTCAGAATAATTTCAAGAAGGCATTTCAGAAAGAAAAAAAATCTACCAGCCACAAAATGGACTTAATGGAGATGAGTTAAATGATAGGCTAATTATCTAGGTTTAGAAGTGATGAAATCACCAGACCCAGCAGTTCACTATGCCAACTTCATGTCAATTCAAGGGACATCACTAGTGGACCTCAAGTATTTGCCTTTGTTTCTAAAAGTTTCAGGTGGTAATGTTGTCTATCAATCGTAGAATGGTTAAACAAGTTATGAGATATGAACTGTACTACAGGAAATCACATATTAGATAACTTCAGGTTAGCCTGAGAAGATTTGTAGGAATTGATACAAAGTGAATTGAGCAGAAGATCAATGTATTAAAATATTAAATTACAATTGTTGGAATACTTAAGAACACTGACCAATATGAAAACAAAATACACTAATAAATGATAATTGGCATTTTCAAATTTGTAGATGATAAAAAAGTAGAGGTAAATTTATAGTATGCTAAATTACAGCTAAAATCTAAAAACTAATTCAAATAGGATGGAATTATGCTTTAAGTTTAATTATAATTTAAGGGCAATCACAAAATTACAGAATTCAAGAGTTGGGAACAACCATCTAATCCAATCAATATCAGGAAAAAAAAAAGGAAAAGCACAACTTATAGCATACCAACAAGTACTTATCCAGACTGCTTAAATGAGCCCACTATCTCTTGTAGAAGTCTATTCCATTTTCAAATGGCTTTAACTATAAAGAAAAAAAAAAGCTTTTTTTCCTTGACAATAATCTTTGTTTTTTGCAACTTCTACCAGTTGCTCTAATTCTTTTCTTTGTATTTAAACATACCAAGTCAAATACCTTTTTCAAATAAAAGCCCTTCAAATACTTGGAACAGCTATTATGTTTCCCCAAGTCTTCTTTTCTCCAGATATGTCTAGTTCTTTCAAACAATTCTCATGTGACAAGATTTAGAGTCCTTTGCCATCTTATAATTATCTGTTTCTTAAATTGAAATTGTGGTGTCCAGAATTGACAATATTGCAAATGAAGTCTGTTTAGTAGGACCATTCCCTCCCTGTTCTTAGAAACGATATTGCTCTTAATTCAGCCCAAGTATGATTTTGCATTTTGGACTGTTTCAGCAGACTGCTGATTTAGATTGAATCGTACTCCTCAGGCAGCCTAAGTGACAAAGTGGATAGTGATGCCCCTTGAATCAGGAAGACCTGAGTTAAAATCCATTCTCAGACACTTAATAGCTATGTGACCCTGGGCAAGTCACTTAACTCTGCCTACCAAAAAAAAATGAGAATGAGAATAATATCACCTATTTCATAGAGAGATAATTGTGAGAATCAAAAGAGATATGTATAAGCCAGTCTGGATAAGTACATTATAGGTATGTTTTATCTTTTTCTGATATTGATTGGATTGATTGGATTGATTGCCTGCTCCCAACTCTCAAGCTCTGTATTTTTGTGATTCCCATTAAATTTTATTGTAGTAAGCATATAGTAGGTCTTTTGAAAATAAACAGATAGTAGATCTTTTAAAAATGCTTCTCCCCCTTTGCACAAATTCATGCTCTAAATCTTTCTTAGAAAAACTCCCACCTATTTATGATTTCCTCAACTTTACCTGTTAAGCTGTATTTTTTTTTTTTTACATTGAAATAAAAGATTACATTTATCCCTATGGAATTTAGTCTAGTTAGATTCAGTCAGATTCTCTTGCCTCTAGTCAAGATCCTTTTGTATACTGACTCTATTATTCAGTGTGTTATTTATGCAGCCCAACTTTCTATTATTTGTAAATTGTATGAACATGTACTATCTATGTTTTTATTCTAGTTATTGATACAGTAAATGTTACAATAAAAAAAAAAATAGAACAGGGCCATACAGACATTCTGGTGGTACTCTACTAGATACTGTCTATCTTGTTAAGAATGAGCTATTAACAATTACTCTTTGAAAAATGGTCTAAATCTATTTGATTGTTTTATTGCTTATTCCATATTTCTCCATTTGTTCCAAAAGAAAAATAATATATTTTACCAAAATACTTTCTAAAAAATAGGCAAACTATATTCATGGCAAAAAGATGAAATTAATAAAATGACTAAATCTTAATATAGCCATGCTGGCTTTTTATAATTTTTTCTCTTATATATTAAACATCAGAATTCAGTTCTTTTTCCAGTTCTGTGGTGCCTTACCGATTTTCTGTGATCTTTCAAATATCAAAGACAGTGGCTGAAAAAGCTATTTTTCTTTTGAGGGCCCTAAAATGTAAGTTAGCTGTACTGACTTGAGTTTGTTAAAGGCAACTTCTCATTTTCAGTATCAAGTTCATTTTCCTTTGAAAGGAAAAGAGATAAATATGAAATCCTAAATGTGTGTCTCAATCTGAATACCTGAATGTTTTAGTGAGATTCCATGTGTGAATTGTTTTACATAGCAGACAAAAAAGAGCAAATATGTGTTTAGATTAAAAAAAGGAATTATGGTAGTCAAAACATAGGAAATGATGGTCTTGTTGGACTATAGTTTAGTCAGATGAATTCTAGAAATCTTATGTTTGATGCCATATCTGAGTAAGGACATAATGTGACCAGAAGAAAAGGCCTTCAGACTATGTTTATATGGACTGGTTAAAGGAACTGGAGATGTTTAACTTAAGACTTAGAGAAAAGATATTCAAATATTTCAATTCTCATCAAGTAAGGAAAAAAAAAAAACTTGATTTTTCTGTTTGGCCCCAAAAGATGTTGTAGAGAAGCAAATTTCAGGTTAGAATTAAAGACAAACATCCTAATAATTAAGGCTATCCAAAAGTTATGAGTCGGGTAATTGGATCAATTTCTGCAACCATTTTTAACCCAATTCCCAATCCCCAATAAAGATTAGTTTTCTTAAGATAATGATAAATGTTGGATGGGATGTGGGAAAATTGGGACTTTAAAACATAGTTAGTGGAGTTGTGAATGGATCCAACCATTCTGGAGAGTACTATGGAACTATGCACAAAGAGCTATCAAATTGTGTATATCCTTTGATCCAGCACTGTCTCTACTGGGCTTGTATCCCAAGGAGATCATAAAAAAGGGGAAAGGACCCATATGTGCAAAAATGTTTGTAGCGGCTCTTTTTGTAGTGGTAAGGAACTAGAAACTGAGTGGATCTCCATCAATTAGAGAATGGCTGAATAAGTTATGGTATCTGAATATTATGGAATATTATTGTTTGATAAGAAATAATCAGCAGAATGATTTCAGAGAGGCCTGGAGAGACTTAGATGAACTAATGCTAAGTGAAGTGAGTAGAATCAAGAAAATACTGTACATAGCAACAACAAATTGATATTATAATATTTTCAATGACATGTTAAGAGCCTAGGACTGGACCCCTGGGAAGAGCATCAGTGATATAGTAGGTAGAATGCTGTTGAATGTAAAGTCAAAGAACCTCATGGTAATTCCCAGCTATGCTACCTGTTCTCTGAGTAATCCGTAATCTCTTTAAAGCTATCATTATTATGGCATTTAAAATGTATGTTGTTACAGTTGAATGTCACAACAATTTTGTAAGTTAAGAAGATATTAAGATATCCAATTTGAAGATCAGAAAATGGACTTTAAAAAGGTAAGTGATTTGTCCATGGTTACATAATTAGTAAGTTTCAGAATTGATCTCCCAGAAGATTTTCTTCCAGTTGTTTAGCCATAGTACTACACTGAAGTCCCCTATAAAAAGAGGGAATTGGACTAATTATTCAGCATGAAGAAGATGGGAATGGAATGGGAATGTGGATGAAGCAGAAAGCTCTCCTCAAGTATTTGAAAGATGGAAAAGCAGAATTAGACTATATTTGCACAGTATATATAGTCCTAGTACCTAATAAGGAAAAATTTCTGGAGGTCATAAAAAGACTAATGTAAGCCTGATATATGGGAAAACCTTTTAAACAATTAGTCCTGTCCCCAAGTAGAATGAGCTGGCTCAAGAGATAGTGGGTCCCTCTCAAAGGAAATTATTAAGCAAAGATTAATTGGTAACTAATTAGAAATAATATGTGAGGATTCTATTTTAGGAATGAATTGGATGGCTACTGAGATTCTTGAGATGGATGATATCATATATCCTTTCCAGTTTGTGATCTGTGCCAGATAGGATATGGATAAAATATGTGATAAGATTGAGAGTGGTACAAAAAAGGATATAGGGACAAAGTTGACTCAAAAGCCTGAATAATGTATAAATAATTTATAATTCATTAGTTAAAGGAAAGGAGATGACATCCAATTTCACTGGAGTCAATCAGTCATTCATTAAGTGCTTATTACATGCCATATACTATTCTAACTATTGGGAAATTATACAAAAGCAAAATAGTTACTGACTTCAAGAAGTTTACATTTTAAAAGGGAAAACAACATGTGTAAAAAGATACATACAAAGTAGATACAAGATAACCTTTAGAAAGGAAGATGCTAGCTTTTATGTGAATCTAGAGAGATCTCTTGCAAAAGGTGGTGCTTGAATTGCATTTTTTTTTTTAAAATAACTTTTTATTGACAGAACTCATGCCAAGGTAATTTTTTACAACATTATGCCTTGCACTCACTTCTGTTCCGATTTTTCCCTTCCCTCCCTCCACCCCCTCCCCCAGATGGCAAGCAGTCCTATACATGTTAAATATGTCACAGTATAGATACAATATATGTATGTAGAACCAAACAGTTCTCTTGTTGCACAGGGAGAATTGGATTCAGAAGGTAGAAATAACCCGGGAAGAAAAACAAAAATGCAAGCAGTTTACATTCATTTCCCATTGTTCTTTCTTTGGGTGTAGCTGCTTCTGTCCATCATTGATCAATTGAAACTGAGTTAGATCTTCTCTTTGTCAAAGAAATCCACTTCCACCAGAATACATCTTCATACAGTATCATTGTTGATATATATAATGATCTCCTGGTTCTGCTCATTTCACTTAGCATCAGTTCATGTAAGTCTCTCCAGACCTCTCTGTATTTATCCTGCTGGTCATTTCTTACAGAACAATAATATTCCATAACATTGAATTGCATCTTGAAGAAAGTCAGGGATTCCAGCAGAGCATAGTTGAATAAACCAGTGAAAAGATTTTTGTGTAGATACTGTAAGAAACATATATATATATATATACATATATATATATATGCATATATTTGTTCCTATTAAGTTTCCTCCAAAGGTTTCTCATATCTAACTTTTAAAATATTCTTTTTACATTGTTAGATTCTTCCTTGTTTATTTATTTATTTTTTGGCTAGATTTATCAAAGTCTGAAAGGAGATAGTTGAGGTTTCCCACTAGTACAGTTTTATTGTCTATTTCTTCTGATAACTCAATGAACTTTTTAAGAATTTGGATGCTATATTACTTGTCTGCATATATGTTTAGTATTAATATTGTTTCATATGATATCTTTTTAAAAAGATGTAGTTAACTTACATTTTTAATTAGATCTATCTTTATTTTTACTTTGTCTAAGATGTGGATTACTATACCTATTTTGTTTGCTTTTCAGTTCAGCTGAAGCATAGTATATTTTGCTTTGAGTTTTTAACCTTTATTCTATGTGTATCCCTTTGCTTCTAGTGTGTTCCTTGTAAACAACATATTATAGAAATCTGGTTTTTGATTGACTCAGCTAAACACTTCCATTTTATGGGAGAGTTCATAACATTCACATTCACAGTTATATTTACTAAGTGTATATTTTCCTCCTTTCTGTTCTTCCTCCTCTTGTTCTTTCTCTCCTTTTACCCATTCCCTCCTCAGCAGTGTTTTTTCTACCACCTCCCCTGATTTGCCCTCTCTTATGTCAGTTTTTTCCCACTCCCTTGCTTAATCTTCTTCCCTCATATTTACATGTCAGGGAATATTTTTACATTCAACTCTCCCTTCCTTCTGCACCCAGTGTATATCTCTTTCTTATCCCTTAATTTATTTGTATTTCTTATAATTGTATATTTAGCATATAATTTTTAAGAACTACAATATCTTTTTCCCATGTAGGAATGAAACAGTTCAACTCTATAGAATCCCTTATGTTTTGTTTTCCTTTTTTTTTTAAACCTGTTTATAGTTTTCTTTTATTCACTAAATAACTATTTCCCCCTCCCCCCTTGATGTTAATTTCATTTTAGCTCCTTTTCCTTCCAGAAGAATAGCATGTTCCATGACTTTTGCTTTTTAATTCTTTCAATAATTATTTTCCCCTCTGGTCCCAGGATATCAGGGAAGTTTTCTATGATGATTTCTTGAAAGATGTTGTCTAGGTCCTCCTTTTGATTGTGGCTTTCAGATAATCGAGTGATTCTGATATTGTGTCTCTTGGATCTATTTTTCAGGTCATTTCCCCTCTCCCCATGAATTAATTTGAATTTTCTTCTTTTTTTAAAATTCTTTTCAATTGATTTTATTGATTCTTGATGTCTCATGGATTCATTAGCTTCCAACTTGTTCAATTCTAACTTTTAAGGAGTTGTTTTCCTCCCTTAATTTTTGTACTTTCTTTTCTATGTGGCCAAGTTTCCTCTTTAAGGAGTTGGTTATTTTTTTCCAAGCTGTTGGTTATTTTTTCACAATTCTCTTGCATTACTCTCATTTCTTTTCACATTTTTTCTATGAGTTTTTTTTTTTTCTGAACTTGAGACAGTTTTCTGTTTTTCTTTTGGGTTTTGCCATAGGAGCTTGACCTTATTCTCAGAAGAGACATTGACACTATTCTCTTCTGAGTTTGTGTCTTTATATTCCCTGTCAACATAACTTTATATAATCAGATTCTTTTGTTGTTGTTATTGCTTTTTGCTTTTTTTTTTTTTTTTTTGGCTTTTTCTTTTTTTTTAATGTTTGAGCTCTACTCCTGTATTAGAAGGAATACTTTCTTAGACTTCTTGTACCAGTGGCTATAGATTCTGGCTATTTATCTATTATTGCACTGATGTTTCAGTGAGGTGCTTGGGGGAACCTTTGTGTTTGATGCTGCACTGAGGGAGTGTGGCAGGGAGTGACTGGCATTGCTGAAAGCCATTGGGGTTTTGCAGCTTACTTTGTTCTGAGCTGAGGTCCTGGTACTGGTATCTGGGATGTGCTGAAACTAACAGGGTATTTCTGCATTTCCTTGGGGCTATACTTTAGCACTTGTCAGGTACTAGGATCTGGCAACTGTCCATTAGACATGGTAGGGTGGTGATTATCTATTTGCCCAGGGGTACACTTAAACACATGGAGGTCTAGCCACTGGAGGTTGCCTGTTTTCCCAGGGCTATAATGAACACTTCACTTATGAAATGAACTAGATAAGGAATTGGCAAATTACTCTAGTATCTGTCAAGAAAGCTCCAAATAGGATCACCGAGTATTGGACATGACTGAAACAATTTAGCAACATGTGTGTATGTGTGTGTTGTATACACACACGTATATATGTTTGTGTAAATTTGTGTGTGTGTGTGTATAATATATATACATACATATATATATATATACACTTGTATATACAGACACACATATAAATTTATATCTCTATAAAACTATTACTAACATTTGTCTTACTTCTAGTCATTCAGACAGATTAACTTTTATTCATTTATAATTGTTGTTAGCTCATGTTGGGCATGTGATCAACTGGCATCCTTAAGTCTTTTTCACATGTTGTTGTTCCATCATTTTAGTTGTGTCTTACTCTCCATGACCCCATTTGGGGTTTTCTAGGCATAGTTTCTGAAGTGGTTTGATATTTTCTTTTATAGCTCATTTTATAGATGAGGAAATGAAGTAAATAGGGTTAAGTGACTTGCCCAGGGTTGCATAGCTAGTAAGTGTCTGAAGATAAATCTTCCCAACTTCAGTAGCTGCTGCATCTACATAGCTGATCCTCTTTTTTTATATAAATTGCATAAAATCTGATTTTCCCAAGTTGTACTTATAAAATTGATTTTTCAACCCTAAACATAGTATTTTATCTTTGTTAAAAATTTTATCTTTTTGTTTTGGATTAGATCTCTAGCCTGTGGATATTTAAAAAAAATCTTTATTCTTTCTTCCATCCTAGTCAATATGGATGCTTAATAAATCAAAGTAGGCAGTTTAGAATAAAAATATGGACTGATAGCCTCAGTTTATTGAAATCTATAAAACACAATTCAGTTCAAATAAAAGATTTAACACACCTGTCAGATTGGATAAGATGATAGGAAAAAATAATGATGAATGTTGGAGGGGATGTAGGAAAACTGGGACACTGATGCATTGTTGGTGGAGTTGTGAATGAATCCAACCATTCTGGAGAGCAATCTGGAATTATGCCCTAAAAGTTATCAAACTGAGCATACTCTTTGATCCAGCAGTACTACTGGGCTTATATTCCAAAGAAATACTAAAGAAGGGAAAGGGACCTGTATGTGCCAAAATGTTTATGCTAGCCTTTTTTGTAGTGTCTAAAAACTGGAAAATGAATGGATGCCCATCAATTGGTGAATGGTTGGGTAAATTGTGGTATATGAATGTTATGGAATATTATTGTTCTGTAAGAAATGACCAGCAGGATGAATACAGAGAGGACTGGCGAGACTTACATGAACTGATGCTAAGTGAAATGAGCAGAACCAGGAGATCATTATATACTTCAACAACAATACTGTATGAGGATGTATTATGATGGAAGTGGATTTCTATGACAAAGAGATCTAATTCAGTTCCAATTGATCAATGATGGACAGAATCAGCTACACCCAGAGAAGGAACATTGGGAAATGAGTGTAAACTGTTTGCATTTTTGTTTTTCTTCCCAGATTATTTTTACCTTCTGAATCCAATTCTTCCTATGCAATAAGAGAACTGTTCGGTTTTGCCCACATATATTGTATCTAGGATATACTATAACATATTTAACATGTATAAGACTGCCTGCCATCTAGGGGAGGGGGTAGAGAGGGGAAAGGGAAAAATTGGAACAGAAATAAGTGCAAGGGATAATGTTGTAAAAAATTACCCATGCATATGTACTGTCAATAAAAAGTTATAATTATTAAAAACAAACAAATAAAATATTTAAATTATTTTACTAGGCACAATATTGTGTATATTAAAATTGTGTATATTAAAATATGATATGTCTACTTTCAATGAATTTTCAATTCACTGCTGGACCTGGGGCAAAGAAAAAAAGAAAGAAGGGAATGAACATTTATTATGCACTTAAAATATAACAGCTACTGTGTTAAGCACTTTATGAATATTATCTTTTTTCAGTCTCATTATAATCCAGTGATATAAGTGCTATTGTGAACCCTGTTTTACATTGAAGAAACTGTGACACTTGAGCAGGGTCACACAATTGTTGTCTGAAGCTGGATTTGAACTTAGGTCATCCTAATACTAAATTCAGCACTCAATCCACTAGGCCTCCTACATGCCTAAGGATGGAAATTGAAAAGAAAAACATATAAATATGATTATATAAGAGAGTGAGACATGAATAAAGAAATGGTCTAGGCAAAAGCCATCAGACATTTTTGGTGAAGAAATCAGTCAAAAATTTTGCTGAATGGTGATTATATAATTATGTTGTTCTTGAAGGGTATTTCAAAAGGTCAAAATCATGATGAAGTGAGTGAAAGCTTGGTATGATGGAAAGAAAATTGTCCATGAAGTCAAAGAAATTGAGGTTTAGTTCCAAATTTATCACTAACTTCACCTTTCTAGACTTTAATTTCTTTATATATTAAGTGAAAGATTTGGGTTGGATGATGTTTAAGTGTCTTCTAGAATCCCAGTTTTGTGATTTATTACTAAAATAATGAAGAACTTTAAGATGGAGAGAGATTCTATGCTAAATTTTCTGGGAGCATTGGTAATAGCCACAAGAAGGTTCACTTCAGCCTCAGAGTCAGTCATTAATAAATTGAGAAACATTTATTCAATTTTCCAAACATGGCATTATATGCTGAGTAATCAAAGACAAAAATGAAAAAGCTTCTGCCCTCAAAGAATTTACATTCTTTTTTTTTTTTAAATTTTATTTTATTTAATAATAACTTTGTATTGACAGAATCCATGCCAGGATAATTTTTACACGACATTATCCCTTGCAATCACTTATGTTTCGTTTTTTCCCCTCCCTCCCTCCCCCCCCCCCCAAGATGGCAAGCAGTCCTATATATGTTAAATATGTTGCAGTATATCCTAGATACTATACATATTTGCAGAACCGAACAGTTCTCCCGCTGCACAGGGAGAATTGGATTCAGAAGGTAAAAATAACTCGGGAAGAAAATCAAAAATGCAAATAGTTCACATTCATTTCCCAGTATTCCTTATTTGGGTGTAACTGTTTCTGTCCATCATTTCTCCAATGAAACTCAGTTAAGTCTCTTTGTCAGAGAAATCCACTTCCATCAGAATACATCCTCATACAATATCGTTGTCGAAGTGTATAATGATCTCCTGGTTCTGCTCATCTCACTTAGCATCAGTCCATGTAGGTCTCTCCAAGCCTCTCTGCATTCATCCTGCTGGTCATTCCTTACAGAGCAATAATATTCCATAACATTCATATACCACAATTTACCCAGCCATTCTCCAATTGATGGGCATCCATTCATTTTCCAGTAAGAATTTACATTCTTTAAAGAGAGACAACATACATATACATACACACATGCACCTACATATAAGTATCATTTGTCATATATGTGCGTGATATGTATATGAATATCAATATTTTAATATATTTTTGTGTAGATGTATATATCAACATTTGTGTGTGTATATGTGTGTGTGTATCAGCATTTGTTAAGTTACATATTCTCAAGAGGAGCTGTTATGACCTGAATATTTCTTACATTGAGGAATTTAAAACTAACTTTTCACATTTGCTTATTGTTGCAGTTTATTTTGAGGCTAAGGAAGCAAAGATGAATTAATCATGAAAAGATAATGGTTCTAATCTCTGTTCTGACTCTCACTAATTTTGTGATTACAAATAAGTTTCTCCCCCTCTTTCAGGCTCATTTTTCTTTCTTATAAAATGAAGCAATTGAGCTAGATGAGCTTGAATTTTCTTTCCAATAGGAACAGCATGCAATTGAAAATCCTCTTTTGTCAAATATGCTGTATAAACAATGAATAAAAGAACAATTTATTTACATTGAATGAAAATTTTCTCTTAAAAAGATATAAAGGGATCTGCCCCCCTGAATTTGTACAGAGATACTGATACTCCAAATCCACCTATAGCTTAATTTGAATAGATTTTTTTAATTACTTCCCTTTTCAAGGTTCTAATTGCTGCCTGTTGAGAGTTCTGATCTTTGAGCTGCCAAAACAACTTTTTTTTTTCTTTTTGCCACATTCCAAAATAATTAGGTAGCTGATTATCCTAACCGACAATCCCAGCTATTTGAAGAATACTATTTAAGAATACTAACCTCCATTTTTAGTAATAAAAAAGATAACAGTAATATGTTCACCATAAATCAGCTGTTGCTATTTTTACTATTAAGTTACATTTTTATACTCATCATCCAAATGCAAAAATCTTTTCTTAACAATTGCAAGGTAAGCTTATTTCCATCCTTCAATTAGCTAATTTTCACCTCTTTATGGTAATATCTAACTTACTTCAGAGGGAATTCTGTCTTTTTAAGGAAATACAACTGTGGAACCAAAGTAGAGGAAACTCATTTACTAGCATAGTAAGTAAGTGGAATTCTTGATTGCTTCCCATTATTTGTAGTACTAACTCCTTGGAGTACTTTACACTGTTTCAACAGATGTATCCTATACTATTAGTGTACTATTTTTTCTAATTTGTCCTAATATAACAGCCATGGGATATGTTTGTTTTTGTTGTCATAGGATCCTATTTACAGTGATGATCATTTGTTTTATTTATATATATAATGTGTATTTTTTTCAAAACTAATCTTCATGGACTCACATGATTTTCCTTCTGTCCCTACTCACATTACTTTTTAGCATAGCAAATCTTTTGGGATCCATCAAATGGGCTGCCTGAGAATGTTTTATTTTTTCTGCTCTGAATGAATATAAATTGTTACTTTATACAACTCTCAAATTCAC
Source organism: Antechinus flavipes (assembly GCF_016432865.1). Taxonomy (NCBI): domain Eukaryota; kingdom Metazoa; phylum Chordata; class Mammalia; order Dasyuromorphia; family Dasyuridae; genus Antechinus; species Antechinus flavipes. The sequence goes on along the minus strand of NC_067400.1, from coordinate 192,611,538 downwards.
TTATTTGCAAAGAAATGGTAGTTTAATACCTTAAAACATATTTAAAAGCTAATTAGAAAATATCCCCAGTACTTTTCATTTTGCATCCCTTCAAGTTCCAAACCCCATAAAATTCTCTCTCTCCTTCCCTTTCTCCCTCCCTCCCTCCCTTCTTATCTCTCTCTCTCTCTCTCTCTCTCTCTCTCTCTCTCTCTCTCTCTCTCTCTGTCTCTCTTCTTTCTCTTTCTCTTTCTCCCCCCATCCCTGTGTGTGTGTGTGTGTGTGTGTAAGGAATTAGTGCACAACTCTAGGAGGCAAGAATGTTTAAAGTCAGTAATCAACATTTAAAACAAGTGCATGCTTTTCTTCGTTTCTCAGTTCGGTGAATTATGCAGGGATTGTTGTTGTTGTTTGGTTTTGTTTGTGTTTTTACTTTTTGGTGGTTCAAAAATTGACAGGCAACCAGGAATTGGCTTGCTTTGAGAAGCAGGAAACTAATCATCACTAGGACAAAGTAATTATCAAATAGGACTGTTTAGAAGGAACGACAACTTAAAAATGAAAATATATGATTTTTAAAACACTGTGTTTTACAAAAGCAGGCAGTGTGGAAAGGCACTGAATGTATAGTTAAGAAGTCTGATTCCTAATTCTGGTTCTGACATTTGTTGCATGATCTTGGACAAATTATTCAAACTTCCTTGACTTCAAATACCTTGACCTTTTGTATAATTTAAACTAGATAATTCCTAGATGGTCTTCACACTTTAAATTTTGTGATTCTCCTTTGCCTGGATTAAAAAAACAAAACAAAACAAAACAAAACATTTTTTGATTTACTTTCACTTGGCTTCCATTCTCTACAGGTTTCAGAAAAACAAAATATTGAAAAAAATTTAGATATAACACTCAGAATAATTTATCTCAAAAAGCAATACATTGATTATGTAGTCAGTTTGAGCACTTTGATTATTTAGAATTGAAATTAATTGGAATTGAAATATTCAAACTACTTGCTTCATCACAAAGATATAAAACAACATATCCAAATTGTTTCAGCAAAAACAAGTGTGATATATTTGATGGCTAAATGAATTAAAGAATGAAAAATTTACTAAGTATTTACTCTTTACAAAGAATGGGACTAAGCATTGCAATAGAAATAATAGGAGGGAAATAATGTGTATTTCAGCAAAAAAAGTCATATAGAAAGTAATTATCTCTGGGGCTCAGTTTCGATTTTAGGAGCCAATTCAAAAGTAAAGTAGTGATTTGTGCAAGTTGTTATTTTAGGATTCAAATGATGAATCTTGGACTATCTTAAAGTTAGTTGGAAGGAAGATGATGATGGTTTGATCAATCTAGGATATTTCTCCTCACACAATATGGGCTCCCCTGTTTTTATTTCATGGTTCCTTGTTCTAGCCACACTTATCTGCAACCTGTGCTGGCTGTTAATCAGCAGTTGTATTGAAGGTGGCAGGGATTATGGAAATTTTCTCCATAAAGACTTTCTCCCTAGATTATGGAGATGATGGCAAATTGGAATCAGGTACTACTATTTCCAGTACTCTTGGACATGGGATTCTGGATTTTCTCTAGTATATTTATAACAAAGTGGCATTATGGCATAGCAGATAGATGGTTAACACTGAAATAAATGGTTTGCCATAGAGGATAGTGTTGTACTTGGAGTTTAAAAAAATTGACTTCAAATCCTCCTGCAAATGCTTTCTGGTTTTATGACCCAGGGCAAGTCTTCTGTAGCTTCAGTTTCAATATAAACAAAAAATAAACAAAGATAATACCATCTATCTCATAGGATCTCAATTTCTTGTGAAATTTCTTTTTTTTTCTTTTCTGTAATAGCTATACCGTTTATTTTCTTCTTTTTCTTTTTCTTTTTTTTTATTATAGTTTTTTTTTTTTTTTTTTTTTTTTTTTAATTGACAGAACATATCCCTGGGCAATTTTTCAACATTGTCCTTTGCACTCACATTCCAATTTTTTCCTTCCCTTCCTCCACTCCCTCCTCTAGATGGCAGGCAGTCTCATACATGTTAAACATGTCAAAGTATATCTTAAATACAATATATGTGTACAGATCACTACGGTTCTCTTGTTGTACAAGAAAAATTGGATTCAGAAAGTAAAAATAACCTAGGAATAAAAAGAAAAAATGCAAGTAGTCCACATTCATTTCCTAGTGTTCTTTCTCTGGGTGTAGCTGATTCTGTCCATCATTGATCAATTAGAACTGAATTGCATCTCTCATTGTTGAAGATATCTACTTCCATCAGAATATATACTCATATAGTATTGTTGTTCACATATATAATGACCTCCTGGTTCTGCTCATTTCACTCAGCATCAGTTCATGTTAGTCTCTCCAAGCCTCTCTATATTCGTGCTGCTGGTCATTTCTTACAGAACAATCCATATCATTCATATACCATAATTTACTCAGCCATTCTCCAATTGATAGGCATCCATTCAATTTCCAGTTTCTAGCCATTACAAAAAGGCCTGCCACAAACATTTTGGCACATACAGGACCCTTTCCCTTCTTTAAGATCTCTTTGGGATATAAGCCCAGTAGTAACACTGCTGGGTCAAAGGATAAACACCGTTTGATAACTTTTTTTTTATTCTTTTTTTTTAAATTTTATTTTATTTAATAATAACTTTGTATTGACAGAATCCATGCCAGGATAATTTTTTTACAACATTATCCCTTGCACTCGCTTATGTTTCGTTTTTTTCCCCTCCCTTCCTCCACCCCCTCCCCCAAGATGGCAAGCAGTCCTATATATGTTAAATATGTTGCAGTATATCCTAGATACAATACATATTTGCAGAACCGAACAGTTCTCCTATTGCACAGGGAGAATTGGATTCAGAAGGTAAAAATAACTCGGAAAGAAAATCAAAAATGCAAATAGTTCACATTTATTTCCCAGTGTTCCTTCTTTTGGTGTAGCTGTTTCTGTCCATCATTTATCCATTGAAACTCAGGTCTCTTTGTCATAGAAATCCACTTCCATCAGAATACATCCTCATACAATATCGTTGTCGAAGTGTATAATGATCTCCTGGTTCTGCTCATCTCACTTAGCATCAGTCCATGTAGGTCTCTCCAAGCTTCTCTGTATTCATCCTGCTGGTCATTCCTTACAGAGCAATAATATTCCATAACATTCATATACCACAATTTACCCAGCCATTCTCCAATTGATGGGCATCCATTCAATTTCCAGTTTCTAGCCGCTCCAAACAGGGCTGCTACAAACATTTTGGCACATACAGGTCCCTTTCCCTTTTTTAGTATCTCTTTGGGGTATAAGCCCAATAGAAACACTGCTGGATCAAAGGGTATGCACAGTTTGATAACTTTTGGGGCATAATTCCAGATTGCTCTCCAGAATGGCTGGATTCGTTCACAACTCCACCAACAATGCATCAGTGTCCCCGTTTTCCCACATCCCCTCCAACATTCATCATTATTTTTTCCTGTCATCTTAGCCAATCTGACAGGTGTGTAGTGATATCTCAGAGTTGTCTTACTTTGCATTTCTCTGATCAATAGTGATTTGGAACACTCTTTTATGTGAGTGGTAATAGTTTCAATTTCTTCATCTGAAAATTGTCTGTTCATATCCTTTGACCATTTATCAACTGGAGAATGGCTTGATTTTTTATAAATTTGAGTCAGTTCTCTATATATTTTGGAAATGAGGCCTTTATCAGAACCTTTAATTGTAAAGATGTTTTCCCAGTTTGTTACTTCCCTACTAATCTTGTTTGCATTCATTCTGTTTGTACAAAGGCTTTTTAATTTGATATAATCAAAATTTTCTATTTTGTGATCGGTAATGGTCTCTAGTTCATCTTTGGTCACAAATTTCTTTCTCCTCCACAAGTCTGAGAGATAAACTATCCTATGTTCCTCTAATTTATTTATAATCTCGTTCTTTATGCCTAGGTCATGGACCCATTTTGATCTTATCTTGGTATATGATGTTAAGTGTGGGTCCATGCCTAATTTCTGCCATACTAATTTCCAGTTATCCCAGCAGTTTTTATCAAATAATGAAATCTTATCCCAAAAGTTAGAATCTTTGGGTTTGTCAAACACTAGATTGCTATAGTTGACTATTCTGTCTTGTGAACCACATCCATAGTCTGAAACAAAAAGCTCTAAAATGATTAGTTTTGCTGTGCTTGCAAGTAATTTTAGAATAGAATGAAGAGAAATTTTCTCTTTTTTGCTTTTTGCTGTTATTTCAGGAAATGTTACATTATGCTCTTGTTATGTTGCTTTAGTTGTTATTGACTTTATGTATTTTTTCTTTTTAAGTTATGGAGGTAGGGGAGGTCACTGAAAACTACTATTCTTCCATTTTGATGCAATGAAATATGTTACATTGTGGACTTAGAACTTTTAGCCATGCCCTCTTTACATGAGAAATTTTCTAATACCATATCCTTATGCCATACTTTTATAGTTGAAAATTTGAATAAAATTTAACTTTCATACCTATTAAAGCTAAACATTTTAGATTTATATCATTGTTTTAGCTTTAGTCAAAATTTTATCTGGTACTTGACTCTGCCATCCAATATGATTGCTGTCTCCCAGTCTGCTAAGAATAATAACCAAAAATGAGCATATTATTTATGAAATATTTTCTCTTATCATCAATAAGGTTAAAAGGAAATATAGTTTTTTTCTGCTATGGAGGGAGACACTAAAATGATAACGGGAAGGAAGAAAAGGGGAGCTCTAGGAACAATGAAACCTTAGAGAATAATATGTGTCATATCTAGTATCAACAAGTTACAAGGGAAGATCACTGCTACCCAAAACTGAATATAATCGTGAACAGCTGGAGCCTTATATGTCTTACTTACCCACTAACTTACCTGAAAAAAATTGTTTGGTACTAGGACATGGTGAGTTTATTGATACTTGACTCCCACCCTTCTCTTCTTTTTTATTGCTGCCCTAGACTTAACCATGAGCTGACATATATACTTTTTCTTTTTTTTTTCTGTAGACAGAAATACAAGCATCAAATATTTACCATGAAGAGTAACTGAGGGCTCTTATATTGATTATGATTGTATTCTAATCCTCTTCACAAATGAGACAAGTAGCCACTATTGGAAATAAACTTAATCAACTAGTAGAATAGAAAAATACTAATAATTTTTGTCCATTAACAATGAACCAAGGAAGCAATTATTATTAGTAGCAATATCTGTGTCATGAAATACAATTTTATCTTTAAGATCTTACACCTTGGATTTCTTAAATCTAAATTTAATGAATTCAGACTTTATATAATAGAGAAAGACGTATTGTGAAAAATCACACTGGGTAATAACACACCTGAGTAAAATGTGCTAGTGATTTCACACATCCTAGAAATAAGCAACCACAATCTTTTAAGAAAGGACTAGTTTTTATATCTGCAATGGATATTAACATTTTAAAATTATTTATTTTTCCTCCGATTTTTGTAATTCAAGTAAAACTTTTACAGTCTGCATCTTACCTGTTCAAATATTTTCTATATTTCCATAACATATTAAAATTTAAATGAAAAGAAAGCACTTTAAAATCTCAAGTGAGACTTCTGGGGGCCAAAATGGTGGAATAAGCAGTGAATTGCTAGAACTCTCTCACATTCAGCTTCAGGTAACCATAAAATAGTGCCCTAAGATAGGTTCTGGAACAGAATAACTAGCAAGGAGTTGGGGTAAAACAGTCTTTTAGTCAAGGAAGCTTGAAAGATCATCAAGATGAGCCCATCTCGACTTAGGTTAAAAACAGGTGGGGGAGATGGGAGAAGGCAGGGAGCAATCCAGAACAGAAACTTTCCAGTGAGCCATTACCAAGCCCAACCTGAGCAAACCAGCAAGAGATCCCAAGCCCCAGTGTAGTGAAAGCCAACAGCAGAAAACACTACTCCCTACATGGTCTAGCTAAGGGAACCTGTGAACTCTAGATCTGGGAACTACCACATGATGCAGGATAGCCCTAGGCAAACAGGCATTCCTCAGTGGCCAGACCTTTAGGTGATTCAGCACAGATCTGGGCAAACAGACATCCTCCATCTACCACACCATCATATGCTTCAGTATAGCTCTAGAAAAAGAGAAGCCAGATTAAAATGTGCTTTAGTGTAGTCCTGGGGAAATGCAGAAACACTATATCAGGCCTCAGCACATCCCAGACACCATCACTAGGACCCTAGCTCAACACCAGATAAGCTGCCAAACTCCTACATGGGGGTCCCCTGTGGGCCTCAGGACAAAATTAATGCAATATCATTGTATTAATAGCTAGGGTAAATAGCTAGGGCCTGTAATCCTTAGCACAAAATGCCTAACCCTAATCCCTTCCACCCAGGAACATAACTCAAATAAACTTAAAATAAAGGAAAAAGGAAGTTCCAGCAAAAGAACCAAAATGGCAGAGTGAAGCTGCTCAAGCTTTCCCACTTTCCCTCAAAAACTACATGTAATCAAGCTTCTGAACAGAGCTTAAAGGAATGAAACAATTCTCTAGTTAAAGATAAACTGGAAGGACTTCAAAAAAGGTCAATTTCACTAGGATGAAAGTGGTATTTAGCCCAACTTAGACATTGTTCAGGAAAGCCAGTTAGGGGGTCTTATTCACAGCAACTGATCATCAGCAACTGAGACCCTTGATCCTGGCTCAGTTGCAAAGGAGACCAATTGGATAGCCTCCAGTCCCAGCACAGAAGACAAATTTCTAACCTAGGAAACTAGGTCATTAGCTGGAGAGAACAGGTAAGGCTACATCCTGCTGTGAGCAAGACACCAAAAACAAGGGGCCCCAATGTTCAAAGCCTGTGCTCAGACTACACAAGAAGTTTAGGACAGCAACCCCTATGTCACAGGAGCATAGTTCACCTTAAAAGTTACAAAATAGGAAAAAAGAAAGAAAAATAAGAAAATGAACAAGAAACAGAAAAGACTCTTAACCACAAAGAGCTATTATGGTGACAGGGAAGACCAAAACAACAATTCAGAATAGGACAAAATTCTTACATGGGAAATCTCAAAGAGTAATATGAACTGGTCTCAAGCCCAAAGAGGCTTCTTGGAAGAACTCGTAAAAGATTTCAAAAGGCAAATAAAAGAAGTAGAAGAAAAATTGGGAAAAGAAATAAGAAGTATGCATGAGAAAGTCAACAGCTTGAAAAATACAGTTGGTCAAATGCCAAAAAAACAAACAAACCAAAAAAAACACTGAACAAATCAATTCTTTATAAGACAAGATTAGCCAAAAGTAAAAAAAAAAAAAATCCACTGAGAAAAACAGCTTGAAAAGTAGAATTAATCAAATGGAAAAAGAGATACAAAAGCTAATTGAATAAAGTCATACATTAAACACTTAGCAAATGACTTTATGAGATATCAAGAACAGTCAGACAAACTAAAAAGAATGAAAAAATGGAGGAAAATATAAAATATTGGAAAAGCAGCCAACCAGGAGAGACAATTAAAAAATTATTGATCTAACTGAAGGCCATGGCCAAAAAAAGAGCCTAAGTTCATTAAGAAAAATTGTCCTTATGTACTAAAACCAAAGGAGAAAATAGTCATTGAAAAAAATCCATCAATCATCTCCAAAAAGAGATCCTACAAGGAAAATCCCAAGAAATATTGTTTCAAAACTCTAAAACTATATTCTCAAAGGAAAAAAAAATACTACAAGATTCCAAGGGAAAAAACAAAACAAAACAAAACAAAATCCAAGTATCAAGTATTACTAGTCAGGATTACCCAGGATCTAGCAACTTCTACAATGAAAGATCAGATGGCCTGGAATACTATATTCTGAAAGGCAAAGAACCTGGAGTTGCAAACAAGAATCAACTACCCAGTGAGACTGAGCATCATCTTTCCAGGAGAAGATGGATTTTCAATGAAGTAAAGGACTTTCAATCATCTCTATTTAAAAACAAAAGAAAACAAATCAAAACAACAACAACAACAACAACAACAACAAAAAAAAAAAAAACACAGACAATTTGATCTTCAAACACATGACTCAAGAGAAGCAAAGAAAGGTAAACAGGAAAAACAACAACAACAACATTATTTAAAGGTTAAAAAGTAGTGTTCTTAGTTTGGTTTTCTGAAGGTCTTTGGGGCAGCCTTCATTTTAGTTCAGTAATTACCACAAAAATAGCCATCTGTTAAAGTCCAAATCTTTTATTATCTCTTTCAAAGTCTTGTCTCCTTTCCTGGGGTCCAGTTAGCTTCCTTAAAGGCCTTCGGGAGTCTTGATTTTAGTGGAGAAAATGAAGGAGGTAGTAGGTAGGCCTTGGTAGCAGGGCTCAGATGAATGAATCTGAGTCCAAGGGCTTGTGTTTCAGCCTTCAATTTGCTTGTCTTCTCTAGCTCTCTCTCTGAGGCTCTCAGTCCCCCAGAAGAGCCACCAGGATCATGACTGAAGGTGGAAATGAATCTCGTCCAGTCCTTACTGGCTGTTATACACTCCATTATCATAGTTGTGAATCTTGTGGAACTATATTAAGTACTAAGTACATGTATTGAACTAGAGAACTATTAAGCACCATGTTAAACCTGACAACCATTGTCTTTATCAATTTCACTGGCTTAGCACCTTAGAATCATTGTTTAAGAAATCTGTCCCATAACATCAAACTGTTTAAATTCCTAGATGGGAAAATGATACTTGTAACTCTTGAGAACCATATTCTTTTGTTGGGGCAATAAGAGGGGGCACATATGAGGTGGGTAAGAGTGGGTATGAGGTAAGAGGTGGGTATGGGTATGAATTGACTCTCATGTGATGATATCAAAGAAAAAGATATTAAGAATTGAAAATGGAGAAGAAGAAAGGGGAGGTAATAAGGAATAAGTTAGATCATATGAAGAGACACAAAAGACCTATTCCAATTAAAGGAAAGAAGGGAGGAGGATGAGTATTGTATGAAACTTAATCTCATCCATTTTGGTTCAAAGAGAGAATAACATATTCATTCATTTTGGAATAGAAATTTATCTTATTCTATAAGGAAGTAGGAAGAGGAAAGGGGAAAAAAAAAGGAGCTGAGTAGAAGGGAGGTCAAAAACACTAGGAAAATTGGGTAAGAAAAGGGAAAGGGGGTGATAGCAGGGAGGGCAGGTAGAGGGCAGGATGGGTTAGAAACAAGACACAACTAAGGAAAGACTGGAGGGAAAAAGAGAAAAAGTAAATAAAGGGGGAAAAATAGAATGGAGTAAAATACACAGCTGGTAATCATAACTGTGAATAGGATTAATTCTCCCATAAAATAGAAGTAAATAGCAGAGTTGATTAAAAAACAGAATCCTACAATATGTTGTTTATAAAAAAACACTTTTGAAACAGAGAGATACACACAGAGAAAGAGTAAAAGACAGGAGCAGAATTTATTATTTTTTAGCCAAAATGAAAAAAAAAACAGGGATAGCAATTCTGATCTGAGAGAAACCAAAAATAAAAAATAGGTCTAATTAAAAGAGATAAGGAAGGAAGCTACATCTTATTAACAGGTATCACAGACAATAAAGTACTATCAATACTAAATGTATATGCACCAAGTAATATCGCATCCAATTCTTAGAGAAGTTAAGCCAGTTATAGGAAGAAAAAGAATGCAAAGCTATGCTACTAGGGGACTTTAGCCTTCCCCTCTCAGGATTAGATAATTATAATAAAGAAAACAAACTAAGGAGGTTAATAGAATCCTAGAAAACTTAGATATGATAGATCTCTGAAGAAAACTGAATAAAGATAGAAAGAGATGTACTTTTCTTCAGCAGTACATGGCACCTATACAAAAATTGAACATGCATTAGTACATGAAACCTCAGAATCAAATGCAGAAAAGCAGATGCTTCCTTTTCAGACCACAGTGCAATAAATATTATACTCAATAAAGGGCCAGGGAAAGATAGACTAAAAACTAATTAGAAATTAAACAATCTAATTCTAAAGAATGAGTGGATCAAACAATCACAGAAACAATCAATGACAGTATTGACAACATTTTATATCCCTAAATAGTTATATGAATAAAATAGATTTATTAATTGGGAATGCAACTAAAGAAGCTTAAAAAAATAACAATTTAAATCCTTCCAATTAAATACCACATTAGAAATTCTGAAACTCAAAAGAGAGATTAATAAAATTGAAACTAAGAAAACTGTTGAAGTAATTAAAATTGAGTCAGTTTTATGAAAAAAAATCAACAGCAAAATAAGTAAACCTTTGGTTAATTTGATTAGATAAAGGAAAGAAAAAAAAGTTACCAACATCCAAAATGAAAAGGATAAACTTGCCAACAATGAAGAAGATATTAAAGAAATAATTAGGAGGCAGTTTTCTCAACTGTATGTTAACAAATTAAAAATGGATGAGTATTTGCAAAAATATAAATTGCCCAGAGTAACCAAAAAGGAAATAAATGATTCAAATAGTCCTATTTTAGAAAAATAAATTGAACAAGCCATCTATGAAGTCTCTAAGAAAAAAATCCCAGGGCCAAATAGTTTTACATTTGAATTCTATCAAACATTTAAAGAACAAATCATTTCAATACTATTTAACTATTTGGGAAAATAGGTAAAGAAGGAGTCCTGCCAAATTCCATCAAAGACACAAATATGTTACTGATATCCAAATCAGGAAGAGTCACAACAGAGAAAGAATATTACAGAGCAATCTTCACAACAAATATTGATGCAAAAATTTTAAACAAAATTTTAGCAAAGAAATTACAATAACTTATCAATTAGATAATACACTGTGACCAAGTGGGATTTATACCAGGATTAAAAAGCTGGTTTAATATCAGGAAAACTATTGCCAAAATTGACCATATCAATAATAAGCCTAGCAGAAATTATATAATAATCTCAATAGATACAGAAAAAATAGAAATCTCAATAGATGACAAAATACAGCACCCATTCTTATTAAAACAGTAGAGAGCACAGATCTATTTCCAAAGATGATGATGGAATAAATATATTTATTTTATTTTTATCATATTTTTGAGGGAAATAAATTTTTGTAGCAGTTCTCTTTGTGGTGACAAAGAATTAGGAATTATGGTAATGCCTCAAAATTGGGTAATGGCTAAACAAGTTGTGGTATATGTTTGTGATGGAATAAATTGGTTTACAGAAGAAAAGATGGCTGAATTTGATAAGATAACATATGAAAAGAATAAATAGACAATCTTAGTCTTAGATAAAAACCCCAAATGTCATAAAGATACAGTAAGGAAATATAGTTAGAAAGAAGCATGTATTAATGACAAAGCTTATAAGGGCTTCTGTGGAGGGTGGAATAGTGAATTGACAAGGGAGAGACAAAAGGATTGTTTAGCAGCAGTGAGCATACACCATGTTAGACAGCTAAATTTGTAGTGGATCCAATAGAACTGAGGATTCAAGGAATTCAATGTCACAATGTGAATGTACATTTATGAGTAGAATCATGGCGGTCTGAACCCAAGATAATCTCAGGGAGAACTCTGAGCAAGGCACATCTTGGGAAATTTAAACCAGTATATTTTCTTCAGCACTACATGGTACCTATACAAAAATTGAACATGCATTAGTACATAAAACCTCAGAATCAAATGCAGAAAAGCAGATGCTTCCTTTTCAGACCACAGTGCAATATTATACTCAATAAAGGGCCAGGGAAAGATAGATTAAAGACTAATTAGAAGGACATGTGGAAGTCCAAAAGATCATGGTAATTTAAGGAGATTTCAAAATTCTGGATCATAGAGGTGATACCTTTGCTATCTAATCTGCTTTTTTATTTTTCTTAAAATTTTCCACTTTTTTTTTTTTAAACTCTCACAGAATCGGTTGTATTTGCTAAGTTCTGTTTTTCTACTTATTCTCTTTTCAATTATTTTTACCCCTTAATCTGAATTTTACTCATTTCTTTAATCTCTTATTTAATTTCTTCCAGCCACTCTTGGAGGTTCCTTCTCCCTCAATTCCACTGGAGATTCTATTTGTATTTATTAGGGAGGTTTACCTTTGAGCTTCTTTTCATTCATTCATACTATTCATTCATAGTATTTCTTCATTTTGTTAAGTATTTTATTTTGTTTACTCATATGTCTAATCTCAATTTTTAGTTTGAAATTTTGTGCTATGCATAGGTTCTGTTCCCCTCTACATGCTTGGATGGTGCCAACAGTCATTATTTATATTCATTCTGTACTCTATGCAATTATTTCTGTTATTCTAAATGGGATGCCAGGATTGCCCTCTTCCTTGACCCCCTTGCAATTATTAATCTTGATCTTTCTCTGTTTCTTATTAGTAGTGGATTCTGTTCCCTGCTTGCTCTCATTTCTAGTCTCCTGAAAAGCATTTCTTCCCTACTACTCTTAGTCTCCAGTAATTCTAAGTGATCCTGAGGGGCCTGCCCCAACTCTCTAAGCAGTGATCAATGAAAGCATCTATCCCCATTATTGATTTTAGCCCAAGATCCTGTTAGTTTTGGGTTTTATTTACTGGAGCTCTTGCTGTATTTTGCCCTCTCCCCTTCCCCATCCCCCCTCTGCCCCCATGCATCCCTAATCAGATACCATTTCAAAATCTCTGAGATTAGGCTGGGTATAGTCTCCTAAACTTTCACATCCATTTCCATTCAAAGAGAATATAGGCTTTAGATTCTGTGAAAATATACTGGTTTAAATTTCCCAAGATGTGCCTTGCTCAGAGTTCTCTCTGAGATTATCTTGGGTTCAGGCCACCATGATTCTACTCATAAATGCCCTTAGCATAATGTTACTTAGCATATCTCTCTCTGACTTCTGCTTCCTCTGTTGTATTTCCTTTAAAAGTTCAGCTGAGTTCTGAGTAGTTTCTTGTGCATTTTCTGCATGGATGGAGAACTAACCATACTGTTATTTCTTTTTTGTATTCTTCATTACTGCTCTCTCTGATAACCATTTACAATATACAGGATGTCCCAAAAGTCTTAGCATAAATAAATCTTAAAGACTTTTAAGACCCCCTATATATATGACCTTTCATATTCCTATTTTAATTGAAAGTCTCAAATGAAATTAAGAATTAAAATAAAATTATAGCTATATGAAGAGTACCATAACTGCTAACTCTTCTTTTTCATTAAATTAATCAAGATGGTGTTAGGAATGAACTGACTGATGGTTATTTGATTTGTTCTCTTTTGTATACAGTTATAGTCATGATTAAACTGACAGATTAACTTCCCTTATAAAAAGGAAAATTACAGTATTTACTCCCTGGCCTGTTATTTTTAGTTTATCTAGTGAAAGACCTAACTTGAACTAAGCTAAAATTCCATGACAATAATTTGAAGGAACTGCCTAGATGTTAATAATTTTTCTCTGTACCAAATATTATTTCCACAAATATATTTTGTTTGGAAAATGACCATGTCTTTTTTGTTATGTAGTGATTTTTATTTTACCAGTAGCCATCTATGAATTAGGAATTAAACTATTTGAAGCAACCTGAAGTTGACACAATGTCTATTTGTAAAATACTATAAAACTCTTCTTTTGTGGCCTGGTAGAAAAATCACTGCATTTCAAGTGAAATGAACTCTTTTTAAATCCAAGATCTTTTAACCATTATCTCTTTGAGACTGATCAAATTGTATAACCTCCTTGGGCTTCACCTAATCTTTAACTGAATTAGATAATATCTGAGATCACTTCCAACCACAGAACAATGGTTTTACAGATCTTTCTTTTTCCAGGCCATATTTGAAGCTCTCACTTAGCATGTGAACCACTTAGCATGTAATATTAAATATCTAGAAAGAAGGGGGAGGTCATTATAAACAATGAATATTTAAGTAAATACTTATCTTGGTATTTCTTCATTTAAGTCATTTAATGATAAAAGTAATCAAATTCTCTTAAATAATAGCAATAAAACTCATTGCATAAAATTTTAGTGAGAGCACTTTATACATTTTCTCTTTAGAAGACCTCCATGAAATATAGAAATTCCAAAGTACAAGATAAATTCTTTCTTTTTTTTAAGTAGACCTATAGAAAGAAAACCAAAATTTTGAGTAATAAAAGATGTCTTCAAAGAAAATGGAGAATATGTATTTACAAGATGATTATATTTTAGATTGAGTTACATTGGGTAATTTTTTGTAGATGTAAATTACATCTAATCTGTTTGGTAGATTATAGACAGAATGTCAGGACAGAACTACATTCAAATATCACCTCATACATTTTAGCTTGTAAGCACAATTCCCTTAATTTTTTAGTATTGTGTCGTCATATTATATTACCCAATATGTGTGTCTGTTACTATATTGAAAGTTTATGTTGATGATGTTAATTTTCCTATTTGACAAACGTTGAGATAGGTCTGGAAACTTTTCAGATCTTTGAATGAAAACAAAGTTGACTTTCACAGAACAAAATACGTAGTACTTCTCCAGCAAAGTAAAAATGGACACACTATTACCATGTCATTAATTAAAAAACAAACTGTCATACTATTAGCATATTAAAGATTGATTGAGTGAGGGAATAATTTTGCACACCTTTTTTTTTTTTTTGTTCTATCATATCATCTCTTTCTCCTTCCCAAGTTTACATTATAAGAAAAAAGCTAAAAAAAAAAAAAATAAAAGGAGCAATCAACTGACAAAAAAAAAAATGGATTGAAGAGATCAAATTATTAAAGTTCATAGATGCTCCAGGCATAGTATTTTTAGGATTAACAATACACATTCCTGTACAGTTCAGTTAGACCAGGAGAAGTGACATGATTACACTCCTGAATAAATTTCTCTTTTCCAACTAACAAATGATTGTGTTTCTTATCAACCATAACTATAAGGGAGAGAAAACAACCAGCTACCTTAGCAACATATGTTATTCACATTCTTCCCTTTTTAGGCCAGCCATCCCAGCAATTATATTTTATGAATACAATTCTGCATAGCCCCTCTCAGTACAACACAATAATGTAATTTTACTGAATAACTCTGCAGAAGGTCTAATTATTTCTTGTAGCAGAACTCCTGATGTTATTTTGCATTTGATTCAAGACCACATGCTGAAGGTTATTATAGAGAGGGAAAATAATTGAAATGTTTTTAGGGGGAAAATATTCACTCAGTTTTTAACCTGTGACTTTCTAAATTTGTGTTTCACTTCACTCTTTGAATATAAGAGCTCAAATATAGTTCAGTGTTAACTATTAAAGGGCAGAGATAAGCCTGTTTTTATTCTCACATTCATAGTCATCTTTATTATAATAAAGATAGCCCAGATATTATTTCCAATGCCACCAATGTCATTTTGTGAATGTGTTAATCAGCAGATACTTAATAAGATTTTAAAAACTGAATCAAGATTAAATAAAGCACCCTTCATGGTCACAATAACTAGAAATGTCCCCATTCTCTTCTGAATGCTCCCTATATTTTTGTCCTATCACTCATGTGGCAATTATTATATATACTGCCTTGTTGTTTTTGTTTAGTTTTCAGTAGTGTCCAATTCTCTGTGATATTATTTGGGGTTTTCTTGGTAAAGAAACAAGAGTGGTTTGCCATTCCATCTCCAGTTTATTTTACAGATGAAGAACCTGAGGTAAACAGATTAGGTAACTTGCTTAAGATCACATAGCTTTTAAAAGTCTGAGATCAGATTCGAATTCAAGAACATGAGTCTTCCTGATTCCAGGCATGACACTCTATCTTCTGTGTTACCTGGATGTTACTGTCTTATGTTATAATTAATGGTATGTATGTACTGGTTAGTCCTGGCTCTTTAGACAATAGAGACATATTCTCACACTCGTTTGAACTGACTACAGAGTTTGGTAAATAACACAGAAACCATTTGGATATACTTAAATGAAGAATATACCTTTTATCTTACTTCCATGAACTGAGTTCCTGATGTGAGAAACTCCTTCCGGGGATTTAGCTCTAATGAGACATCTGCGTGGTTGTGAGGTAGACTTTTGAAGGGAGTTGAAAACTTTTTAAAATATGCCAGTCTTATCTTAAGCAGACTTCAGGACCCTTTGAATATCGTAATCATAAAGAGGTTATATAAGGCTAAACATAAAGATTGGTAGAATTCTTTTGGAGTCAGGAACTATATTTATGGAAATTTATTACTCACTCATCTATCTTTATCTGCATAAAGGCATGGATTTAGAATTAAAAGGCACCTTAAAGATCATCTAATCCAATCTTCTCATTTTATAGAGGAAGAAAGTGAGACCTAGCTAGGTTAGATCACTTTGGTGTCAAAATAAATAGAAGAGCCAGCATTTAAAAACAGGTCCTCTAAATCATATACATGTAAATCATATATATTTCAACACAATTTGTTCTGACTCTCTCATTTATCCCATTAATGGACCATTTAATACTGAATGATAAGTTTAAGTTTCTTATGGCTGGTGTGAACACATAGAGGATGGAAGAAACTATAGAGTTTAGAGAAGAGATAATAGTCTAGTTTGACTGCAACATAGGGACAAAAATTTTACACTTTATTCTAGACCAAAAAAGAAAACCAAAACCAAAATCCAAATACTCTGAATCTCCTAAAAAATCTGGATCCTACTATTGAAGGTTTTAGAGCCAGAGAGTGACATAATCAGTGACCTGTGGTGGTAGGTAGCACTATACAGGGGAAAGAATGCTGTATTTAGAGTTGGAGGATCTGACTTTTCTCACCTTTTGATTCCTGTCATTTACTTAATTCTGGAAGAGATTCAGACTATGACTTGAGATAAAGCTTATACATTCTAGAAACTGCGAAGGTTAAGTTGAAACCATCTAAACTCAAAAGATTATTTTGGAAATTTCATGAAAGATAGTTTGGAGGCTAGACTAAGTTCAGGTTAGAATGAAGAGAAAAATTAGGTGAATAGTTAATATAAGAAATGACAAGGACATGAAAAGAGTAATGGTTGTATGAGTGGAGGAAAGAGAAAGAGATGAAGATTTTGTTTTTGTTTAGTTGTTTCAATCATTTGGGATTTGGTTGGCAAAGATACTAAAATGACTTGCTATTTTCCTTCTCCAGTTCATTTTATAGTGGAGAAAAAATGAAGTAAACAGGATTATGTGACTTGCTCAGGGTCATGTAGCTACTAAATGTCTGAGGTCATATTTAAACTTACAAAGATGAGTCTTCCTGATTCCAGATCCAGCACTCTATCAACTTTGCCACTTAGCTGCCCCAAATGGAGGTACTGAGATATAATTAATAAGAATTAGCAATACCTGGAGATACTAGTGAAGAAGAGGGGATGACTTTAAGATTATGAATGTGGATAACTAGAAATATAATAATATGGATATCTAATAAGGGACCATGTTTCAAAGGTTGACTTCAAGATAATAATAATATATCATACATTTGGAGAGTAGGAGACAGATATTTGGACTGGGAGTAAATTTAAGAATCTTCTACATTAACATAATACTTGAAGCTATAAAATGAAGATGTAAAGAGAGAAAAAGACAAAACCTTGGAATGAAATGATTCAAGTAGAAAGTTTGGGCATTTTAATCACATTTCTGACTAAATGGTTACATTTTTTTTCTTTCTGAGTTATTTCTATTCTATGTCTAGCACTCATAGAATTACCCAGTGGATTCTTGGAATTTAAAAGGAACACATGAAATTTTCATCTGTATTTCATTAAAAATAACCATTAGTGCTTGAGAAAAATGTATTTATCATTCACATACCCTATGATAAAGCTATTTGAAAAGTTATTGAATAAATAAATATGAAGCCATGTACTTTCTTGCTTACCGGACTTTAAAAGGTTCACATAAGTAACTTTATTTTTATTTTTTAAAATTACATGTAAAAATAATATTCATTAAAAAATCAAGTTACATTCCAAAATATATAGAGAACTGACTCAAATTTATAAAAAATCAAGCCATTCCCCAATTGATAAATGGTCAAAGGATATGAACAGACAATTTTCAGATGTTGAAATTGAAACTATTACCACTCACATGAAAGAGTGTTCCAAATCACTATTGATCAGAGAAATGCAAATTAAGACAACTCTGAGATATCACTACACACCTGTCAGATTGGCTAAGATGACAGGAAAAAATAATGCTGAATGTTGGAGGGGATGCGGGAAAACGGGGACACTGATGCATTGTTGGTGGAGTTGTGAACGAATCCAGCCATTCTGGAGAGCAATCTGGAATTATGCCCCAAAAGTTATCAAACTGTGCATACCCTTTGATCCAGCAATGTTTCTATTGGGCTTATACCCCAAAGAAATACTAAAAAAGAGAAAGGGACCTGTATGTGCCAAAATGTTTGTAGCAGCCCTGTTTGTAGTGGCTAGAAACTGGAAAATGAATGGATGCCCATCAATTGGAGAATGGCTGGGTAAATTGTGGTATATGAATGTTATGGAATATTATTGCTCTGTAAGGAATGACCAGCAGGATGAATGCAGAGAGGCTTGGAGAGACCTACATGGACTGATGCTAAGTGAGATGAGCAGAACCAGGAGATCATTATACACTTCGACAACGATATTGTATGAGGATGTATTCTGATGGAAATGGATTTCTATGACAAAGAGACCTAACTGAGTTTCAATGGATAAATGATGGACAGAAACAGCTACACCCAAAGAAGGAACACTGGGAAACGAATGTGAACTATTTGCATTTTTGATTTTCTTCCCAAGTTATTTTTACCTTCTGAATCCAATTCTCCCTGTGCAACAGGAGAACTGTTCGGTTCTGCAAATATGTATTGTATCTAGGATATACTGCAACATATTTAACATATATAGGACTGCTTGCCATCTTGCGGGGGGTGGAGGGAGGGAGGGAGGGGAAAAAACGAAACATAAGCGAGTGCAAGGGATAATGTTGTAAAAAATTACCCTGGCATGGATTCTGTCAATACAAAGTTATTATTAAATAAAATTAAATTAAAAAAAAAATCAAGTTACAAATTCTTTTCCTTCCTCTCTTGCCTCATCCTTGAGAAGGCAACTAATTTGATAGTTATATATGTACAGTCATGCAGAAAACTTCCATGTTAGCAATGTTGCAGTAAAAAATACAAACCAAGAAAAACTTAAGAAGAAAAAAAAATATGTCTCTTTCACTGGACCTAGATAACATTTTTCAGTATATATCCTTCAAAATTCTCTTGGATTCTTATATTGCAGAGATAAGCTAAGTCGGTCACTGTTGGTCATCATACATCATTGCTATTAGTTTGCTAAGTTTTCTCCTGGTCATGCTCACTTCATTTTGTATTAGTTCATATAAATCTTTCCAAGTTTTTCTGAAAGCATTGTGATCTTTGTTTCTCATAGAATAATAATATTCTACCATGATTATATCCACAACTTGTTCATTTATTCCCTAATTGATTGGGCATCTCCTCAATTTCCATTTCTTTGTTTAGTCACGAATCCTTTCCTTTTCCATACAGCAGAAAGGTAAAATTTCCATGCTTCCATAATTTACTTTTTACTCTTTGTATCTAAATCATCAACTCATTTTGACCTTATCTTGGTATACTGTGTAAGATGTTGGTTTCTGCCTAATTTCTGCCAAACTGCTTTCTACTTCTCATAGCAATTTTTATTAAATATTGAGTTCTGTTACCAAAAGATTTGATATTTGGGTTTATCAAACACTAAATTTCTGTGACCATTTATTACTGTGCATTGTGTATGTAGTTTATTTCACCAATGCACCACTATATTTCTCAGACAGTGCCAAATTGTTTTTGATTGTTGGCACTTTGTGATAAAATTTGAGATCCTTTCTTTACATTAAAAAATTGATTTCTTATTTTTTTTTCTTTCAGATGAATTTTTTTTTAGGTCTTTAAAATAATTCCTCAGTAGTTTTAGTGGTATGGTGCTAAATAAATAAATTAATTTAGTTACAAAAGTCATATGAAGAGTTAATATTTTTTCAATTGTTTATATCTGACATTATTTGTGTTGCAAGTATTTTGATTGTGTTCATGTATTTCCTGGATTTGTTTTGGCAGGGAGACCCCCAAGTACTGAAATGGAAATTCTCTTTTTCTCTCTTTTTATGGGGTTTTGTTGGTAATATATAGAAATGCTGATGATTTAAGTGGAATTATTTTATAACTTGCAATATTGCTGAAGTTGTTAATTATTTCAAATAGTTTTTTAGTTGATCCTCTAGGGTTCTCTAAGTACACAATTATATCATCTGGAAAAAATAATATTTTTGTTTCTTCATTGCCTATTCTAAGTCCTTTAATTTCTTTTTCTTCTCTTATTGCTTTAGCTAGTATTTCTAAAACAATATTGAATAATAATGGTGATAATAGGCATACTCACTTGTTCCCTGATCTTATTGGTAAGACTTAACTGCATTATGGCTATTGTTTGCTCTTGGATTTAGATAGATACTACTTATCATTTTAAGAAAAGCTCCATTTATTCCCATATTTTCCACTCTTTTTAGTAGGAATGAATGTTATATTGTGTTTAAAGTGTTTTCTTTGTCTATTGAGATAATTATATGATTTTTGTTGGCTTTGTTGATATGATTTTTCTTTTTTTTAATATTTTATTTTATTATATAATAACTTTATATTGACAGAATCCATGCCAGGGGAATTTTTTTTTACAACATTATCCCTTGCACTCGCTTCTGTTCCGATTTTTCCCCTCCCTCCCTCCACCCCCTCCCCTAGATGGCAAGCATATGTTAAATATGTTGCAGTATATCCTAGATACAATATACGTTTGCAGAACCGAACAGTTCTCTTTTTGCACAGGGAGAATTGGATTCAGAAGGTAAAAACAACTCGGAAAGAAAAACAAAAATGCAAATAGTTCACATTCGTTTCCCGGTGTTCTTTTTTGGGGGTAGCTGCTTCTGTCCATCATTTATCAATTGAAACTGAGTCTTTGTCAAAGAAATACACTTCCATCAGAATACATCCTCATACAATATCGTTGTCGAAGTGTAAAGTGATCTCCTGCTTCTGCTCATTTCACTTAGCATCAGTTCATGTAAGTCTCTCCAAGCCTCTCTGTATTCATCCTGCTGGTCATTTCTTACAGAACAATAATATTCCATAACATTCATATACCACAATTTACCCAGCCATTCTCCAATTGATGGGCATCCATTCAATTTCCAGTTTCTAGCCACTACAAATAGGGCTGCCACAAACATTTTGGCACATACAGGTCCCTTTCCCTTCTTTAGTATTTCTTTGGGATATAAGCCCAATAGAAACACTGCTGGATCAAAGGGTATGCACAGTTTGATAACTTTTTGGGCATAATTCTGGATTGCTCTCCAGAATGGTTGGATTCGTTCACAGTTCACCAACATTGCATCAGTGTCCCAGTTTTCCCGCATCCCCTCCAACATTCAGCATTATTTTTTCCTGTCATCTTAGCCAATCTGACAGGTGTGTAGTGGTATCTCAGAGTTGGCTTAATTTGCATTTCTCTGATCAATAATGATTTGGAACACTCTTTCATATGAGTGCTAATAGTTTCAATTTCATCATCTGAAAATTGTCTGTTCATATCCTTTGACCATTTATCAATTGGAGAATGGCTTGATTTCTTATAAATTTGAGTCAGTTCTCTATATATTTTGGAAATGAGGCCTTTATCAGAATCTTTAACTGTGAAGATGTTTTCCCAGTTTGTTGCTTCTCTTCTAATCTTGTTTGCATTAGTTTTGTTTGTACAAAGGCTTTTAAATTTGATAAAATCAAAATTTTCTATTTTGTGATCGGTAATAGTCTCTAGTTCATCTTTGGTCACAAATTTCTTTCTCCTCCACAAGTCTGAGAGATAAACTATCCTATGTTCCTCCAATTTATTTATAATCTCGTTCTTTATGCCTAGGTCATGGACCCATTTTGATCTTATCTTGGTATATGGTGTTAAGTGTGGGTCCATGCCTAATTTCTGCCATACTAATTTCCAGTTATCCCAGCAGTTTTTATTGAAAAATGAATTCTTATCCCAAAAGTTAGGATCTTTGGTTTGTCAAACACTTGATTGCTATAGTTGACTATTCTGTCTTGTGAACCTAACCTTTTCCACTGATCAACTAATCTATTTCTTAGCCAATACCAAATGGTTTTGGTGGCTGCTGCTTTATAATATAATTTTAGATCAGGTACAGCTAGGCCACCTTCATTTGATTTTTTTTTCATTAATTCCCTTGAGATTCTTGACTTTTTATTGTTCCATATGAATTTTGTTGTTATTTTTTCTAGATCATTAAAATATTTTCTTGGAAGTCTGATTGGTATAGCACTAAATAAATAGATTAGTTTAGGGAGTATTGTCATCTTTATTATATTCACTCTGCCTATCCAAGAGCACTTAATATTTTTCCAATTATTTAAGTCTGACTTTATTTGTGTGGAAACTTTTTTGTAATTTTGTTCATATAATTCCTGACTTTCCTTTGGTAGATAGATTCCCAAATATTTTATGCTATCAATAGTTATTCTGAATGGAATTTCTCTTTGTATCTCTTGCTGTTGGATTTTGTTGGTGATGTATAAAAATGCTGAGGATTTATGGGGATTTATTTTGTATCCAGCTACTTTGCTAAAATTGTGAATTATTTCTAACAGCTTTTTAGTAGAATCTCTGGGGTTCTCTAGGTATACCATCATATCATCTGCAAAGAGTGATAGTTTGGTTTCCTCATTGCCTACTCTAATTCCTTTAATCTCTTTCTCGGCTCTTATTGCAGAGGCTAGTGTTTCTAATACGATATTAAATAATAATGGTGATAGTGCTTCACTCCAGATCTTACTGGAAAAGATTCCAGTTTTCCCCCATTGCATATGATGCTTACTGATGGTTTTAAATATATGCTCCTGACTATTTTAAGGAAAAGTCCATTTATTCCTATGCTCTCAAGTGTTTTTATTAGGAATGGATGTTGGATTTTATCAAATGCTTTTTCTGCATCTATTGAGATGATCATATGGTTTTTGTTTGTTTGGTTATTGATATAGTCAATTATGCTAATAGTTTTCCTAATATTGAACCAGCCCTGCATTCCTGGTATAAATCCTACTTGGTCATAGTGTATTATCCTGGGGATGATTTTCTGTAATCTTTTTGCTAATATTTTATTTAAGATTTTAGCATCAATATTCATTAGGGAGATTGGTCTATAATTTTCTTTCTCTGTTTTCAACCTACCTGGTTTAGGTATCAGTACCATGTCTGTGTCATAAAAGGAGTTTGGTAGGACTCCTTCAATCCCTATTTTTTCAAATAGTTTATTTAGCATTGGAGTTAATTGTTCTTTAAATGTTTGGTAGAATTCACATGTAAATCCATCTGGTCCTGGGGATTTTTTCTTAGGGAGTTGATAGTTTGTTCTATTTCTTTTTCTGAGATGGGACTGTTTAGGATATTTACTTCTTCCTCTGTTAGTTTGGGCAAGCTATATTTTTGGAGGTATTCTTCTATTTCATTTAAGTTGTCAAATTTATTGGCATAAAGTTGGGCAAAGTAACTCCTAATTATTGCTCTAATTTCCTCTTCGTTAGTGGCGAGTTCTCCCTTTTCATTTTTAAGACTGACAATTTGATTTTCCTCTTTCCGTTTTTTAATCAGATTTACTAAGGGTTTGTCTATTTTATTGGTTTTTTCATAGAACCAACTCTTAGTTTTATTAATTAATTCAATAGTTTTTTTACTTTCAATTTTATTGATCTCTCCTTTTATTTTTAGAATTTCAAGTTTAGTATTTGACTGGGGGTTTTTAATTTGTTCATTTTCTAGCATTTTTAGTTGCAAGCCCAATTCATTGACCTCTTTCTCTATTTTATGCAAATAGGC
This sequence comes from Antechinus flavipes, assembly GCF_016432865.1. Lineage (NCBI taxonomy): Eukaryota > Metazoa > Chordata > Mammalia > Dasyuromorphia > Dasyuridae > Antechinus > Antechinus flavipes. The sequence continues at coordinate 192,587,619 of NC_067400.1, read as the reverse complement.
CTCTAGAGAATTGAAATTTCCCCTTATTACCACTTTGGCTGTATCCCATACATTTTGGTGTGATGTCTCATTATTGTCGTTTTCTTGGGTGAAATTATTAATTATGTCTATGATTTGCTGTTTCACCCAATCATTCTTTAGTGTAAGATTATTTAGTTTCCAATTATTTTTTGGTCTACTTTCCCCTGGCATTTTGTTGCATGTAATTTTCATTGCATCGTGGTCTGAAAAGGATGCATTTACTATTTCTGCCTTACTGCATTTGAATTTGAGGGTTTTATGTCCTAATATATGGTCAATTTTTGTATAGGTTCCATGAACTGCTGAAAAGAAAGTGTACTCCTTTCTGTCTCCATTACATTTTCTCCAGAGATCTATCATATCTAACTTTTCTAGTATTCTATTTACCTCTTTGACTTCTTTCTTATTTATTTTGTGGTTTGATTTATCTAATTCTGAGAGTGCAAGGTTGAGATCTCCCACTATTATAGTTTTGCTGTCTGTTTCTTCTTGCAGCTCTCTTAATTTTTCTTTTAAGAAATTAGATGCTACACCACTTGGCGTGTGTATGTTTAATAGTGATATTGCTTCATTATCCATGCTGCCCTTTAGCAAGATATAGTGCCCTTCCTTATCTCTTTTAATTAGATCAATTTTTGCTTTAGCTTGATCTGAGATCAGGATGGCTACCCCTGCTTTTTTGACTTCACCTGAAGCATAGTAGATTTTGCTCCAACCTTTTACCTTTAACCTGCATGTATCTCCCTGCTTCAGGTGTGTTTCCTGTAAACAACATATTGCAGGATTCTGGCTTTTAATCCATTCTGCTAACCGCTACCTCTTTATGGAGGACTTAACCCCATTCACATTTATGGTTAAAATGACCAATTCTGTATTACTTGCCATCTTGTTAACCCCTGTTTATGCTTTTCTCCCTTCTTTCCCCCTTCCCCCCCTTCCCAGTATTAAGCTTGTGAGCACCACTTGCTTCTCACACCCCTCCCTTTTTAGTATCTCTCCCCCCTCCACCCGCCTTAGATTTCCTCCCCTTATCTTATCCCTTTCCCTCCCCATTTCCATATTCCCTTCCACTTAGCTTATTCCTTCCCTTTTCACTTTTTCCTTCTCACTTTTCAATGAGGTAGGTAGTTTCACCATAAATTGAATATGTCTAAATTTTTTCTCTTAAAGCCAATTCTGAAGGCAGTAAGATACCCACTATATTCATCCCCCTCCATTCTTTCTCTCAGATATAATAGGTTTCCTTTGCCTCTTCATGAGATGTAGTACCCCCACTTTACCCTTTTTCTGGTACAATGTCCTTTCCACATCTACTTTCTAAAAGAAGGTATACATGTATTCTTTATACATCTTTATATCAGAAATATAGTTCCCAATATTAATCTTTACCTTTTTAGATTTCTCTTGAGTTCTATATTTGTAGATTAAACTTTTTGTTAAGTTCTGGCTTTTTCCTCAAAAATAGGTGAAATTTGCTTACTTAGTTGAATGTCTATCTTCTTCCCTGGAAAAAGATGCTCATTCTAGCTGGGTAAGTTATTTTTGGTTGCATACCAAGTTCTTTAGCCTTTCGGAATATCATATTCCAGGCCCTTCGATCCTTTAGTGTAGATGCTGCTAGATCCTGGGTGATTCTTATTGTGGCTCTTCGATACTTGAATTAGGTTATTCTAGCCGCTTGCAGTATTTTTTCCTTCGTCTGAGGGTTCTGGCATTTGGCCACTATATTCCTTGGTGTTTTGATTTTAGCATCCCTTTCAGTGGGTGATCGATGAATTCTTTCAATGTCTATTTTATCCTCTGTTCCTGTGACTTCTGGGCAATTCTCTTTGATAATTTCCTGGAAAATAGTGTCCAGGCTCTTTTTTTCATCCTGCTTTTCTGGGAGTCCAATGATTCTCAGATTGTCTCTTCTGCATCTGTTTTCCAGGTCTGTTGTCTTCCCCAGAAGGTATTTCACATTCTTTTCCATTGTTTGATTTTTTTGGATTTGCTTGACTGATTCTTCTTGTCTCCTTGAGTCATTCAATTCTAATTGTTCAATTCTGATTTTTAATGAAGTGTTTTCTTCACTCACTCTTTTAAAATCTTTTTCTAATTGTCCCATTGAGTTCTTTTGTTCTGTGGAATTTTTTTCCATTTTGCCAATTTTGTTTTTTAGAGAGCTGTTTTCTGTTTCCAGTTCTCCAATCCTATTTTTCAAGGATTTTATTTCTTTATCCAGTCTCTCTTTAAATGAGTGGGATGATTTCTCCAGACTCTCTTGCCAAGCCTCCCTCTCCTTTTCCCATTTTTCTTCTAGCTCCCTTGTGAGAGCCTTTTTAGTTATTTCTATGAGGTTCATCTGTGCTGAGGAACAGATGATCTCCTCCTTTGGGGATTCACCTGGGGACTGTCTGTTTTTAGTCTCCTCAGGATTTAGAGTCTGCTCTCTTTTTGTATAGAAGCTGTCAAGGGTTAAAGTCCTCTTCAGTTTTTTGCTCATTATGTCAAAGAATCAAAGACAAACTAGGAAAGAAAAAAAGAAACCACCCCTAATTTGGAGTTGGCTTTTTGGGGGGAGGGGCTGGGTGGTGTTACCGAGCTTCCTCTACCGACTGCGGGGGCAGCAGCGAGGCACTAGCCCTACTGTGCTGCGCCTGCACTCTTGAGATCCCAGAGCGTGCTGAGTCACTGTGTGTGTGTGGGGGGGAGGGAGGGGGGAGGTGGCCAGGTCCGGAGAGACTCCAGGTGTTTGGGGTTGTATTCTTTGCCCTGGTGTTTTTAGCTTCTCTGCTGGGCTGCTGGCTTGTTGCCAGGGCAAAGTATCTAAACCTGTAGCAAAGCTCTCTCCACAGAGACGGCTGCGATCATACCCCACCCCTTCTCCAGTCTGCTCGGCTGTGAGCTGCCTGCCGTGCTCTCAGCTGCCTGCCCGCACCCTGCGCCTGATCCAAAACCGTCCCAGCCCTCGCGCAAAAACAGACCTTTCTTGGCGAATCTCAAGGATGGCTTCTCTTGGTAACTATTTGTGGATTTTTTTTCAGTCAAGCATCAATTCAGAGGCTTGTAATGAAATGGATAGTGAGAGAAAACGTGGAGCTACACATCTATGTGCCTCCTCTCCGCCATCTTCATGATTTTTCTTTTATTGAACTGGCACTAAAATTTTAGTACAAATGGCAGCTGGTTATAACATATGTTCTTTGATATGTAATGTATCCTCTCCTTGTGAGTATTTTAATTTTTTGCATCGATATTAACTAGGGAAATTAATTTATTACTTTTTTCACATGAGTAACTTTATATTCTGCCTTGTTCTTTTTCTAAGATAAAGACTCAATATTTTCTGGCCAATTGACCATCTAATGTGAAATAGAATGTTTTGTTTATTAATCTATGATACCAGAGGTTTTAACAGCTAGTCACAACTGGATAGTTCTCATTTTAAAATAGAATATTTCAACAATAGGTGAATTCTTGGTTGTTCAAGATAATTCTCTAGGATACTTTTGGATGAATGAATAGGCCTTCCTTGGTAAAATCTCTTCTTTAATTTGAATGCCACTGTTGATCCACATGAAGTGATTAATATCTTTTGATAACATCTACTGTCTTACCTCCAGCTTCAGTCTTAAAGGTATGCTTGTGGTCTGCTACAAGTTATAGCCTTGGCAAGCTTTTATCTTTTTCTCTTTGCATTATCTACAATTGAGAATTGATTCTATTACTGAGTTTAGACTTTACAGACCCCAATGGGATTTAGTAGATCTTGATCTTTGGCTTCTTATTTTTTCTTATTTCCATCAAGAAATAGTTCTATTTATATCTTCTGAAGGTAGCACTCCCCTCCCTAACTTCCCATTTACTTTATATATGTTTTGAATGTACCTGATTATTTTCATGCTTTCTTTCTTAGAATATGAACTTCTTGTGAACAGATACTATTTTTCTCTTTTCTCTGTATACCCAGATCTTAGCACAGTGCCTGACACATAATAATTCCTTAGTAAATGCTTCTTGACTGATCAACTACACAGATTCCATGGAGTTAGTGTCCAGATACTAATTTTGTTGCTCTATTAAACATCTAAATGGGAGAAGGCTACAGTGGAAACAAAAACAGAATACAAAACACATGAAAAGCAGATGTAAGGTTAGTTTGGTAGAGAAAACATGAATACCTGGGGTAAGCCAAGAAGATCTCATGATTTACCACAGTTGAGCTGAGTCTTGAAAGAAACAATGCCTTTTTAAGAGACAAAATTAAAAAGAGAGAACATTCTATATATGGTTAATTGCTCATACAACGAAATGGGAATGGGAGTTTGGGCATTCTACAAGAAGAAAATTTGATAGGAATATAGAATGAAGAAAAATATTTATTAAGGTTGCTTAAGTTATTGTTTAGAATGGGAATACCAAGCAAAGATTTCCATATGTAAGCGTTAATGATGTCTTTGTGACTTTGCGTAGTGGCAACATATCAATGGGGGCTCAAAATCTGCAGATTGTGTATATAGTTATGTATTTTTCTACATCAGGGTTGCAACAGAATTCTGAAAATGAGTTAGAATTCTATAGCAGTCATGATTGAAGGCCTTCCTTTGGTTTCTCCTTGTACTTATCAGGATGGGGTGAACAAGTCAGCCTAGAAAGAAAGAAGTGTAGTCTTGTGCTATATGTACTTATAAGTTCTATGTTATATTTTGGCACACTTTGATTTATGGAAACTTCACTTTGGTAGTTATATGGAGGGTTCATTATAGTAAGGAGAAGGTGAAGTTGGAATATCAATTATGAGCCCATTACAATGGTACTGGAGAGATGTGATAAAATATTTAGCAGAAGTAGTAGCTGTGGAAGTGGAAGTGGATTTATAAATGGTAGACATGACAAAATTTATCATTTGCATCTACACATAACATACAGAGTCTATATTTACTAAAAATATGAATTGAGTATTGGAAATGAATAGCAAAGTATAGATAGGTAAAAGCAGACTATAAGAGAAATTAAGAAATTTTGTTGAAGAAATATGTAAAAGATGTCACAAGAGAAATAAATGAGCAGAAAAAAAGGATGGGTTGGTCATATAACAAGAAAAAGAGATAGTATGTGGGTTCCATTGTTATCTATGCAATGTGAAGAGAATGCATACTGTCTCCTATAGTGAATTTATGGAAGGACATGGATGAAAGGACTTAATCCTTCATTACCAAAATTTTGGTCTTGTGGCCCTGCTTTTTTGATTGGTGTTTGCATTAGTCACTTACTATATCTTAGCCTAGTTTCATTTTACTTCCTAGCTATTTTGTTCTTTAGATGACTTCTGTTCCTTTCCCCTGGCACTTTCTTCCTTCCCACACCTAATACTTCTTACAGTTTTAGAATCATAATCAAATTAATTCTATCTTTGTTACGAGAAAAAGTTTATTAGTGTATTTTCTTATTGGCTTCATTCCCCTCCACAGTGATGGTACCAACCAAAATGCCCCTCCCTGTTAACCTTTATGCCTTTGGTCAGATGCTATCTTTACTTTTCAAACAATATCTTTGGTAATCAGTGAATTAAAAAAAAAAACTGAAGGGAGGTTTAATTATACCAAATTTCAAAACTCTATTATAAAGCAGTAATCATCAAAGCAATCTGATAACTGGCTAAGAAATGGAATGGGGAATCTGTGGAATTTTTTATATGTATATGATACATGTACACAACACATAATATATTAAAAAACCTAATGCAACCAAGATTAGAAGAAAAGCAGAAAACTGGAGGTAAGGTGAGGTAGAGTATTTATAGCAAGTATTTCTTCTCAAAAATAGAGAATTGAATCAAATTTATAAGAATATGTTATCTCAAATATTCAGTTTTCAAATAAAGAAATTAAAGCTATCTAAGGTCATATAAAAATGTTCAAAATCATTATTGATTAGAGAAATGCAAGTTAAAATAACTCTGAGGTACCATCTCACATTTATTAAATTGACAATATGACAGAAAAAGAAAATGTTGGAGAGAAATTGGGAAGATTGGGACACTAAATGCGCTGTTGCCATTGTGAACTGATCCATTCATTCTGGAGGACAATTTGTAACTGTGCCCCAAAGAAACTGTGCATACCATTCAGCCTAGCAATATCACTACTAGGTGTATATAATATCTCTTTTTGTGGTGGAAAAGATTGGAAATTGAAGGGATGCTCCTTAATTGAAGAATGACTGAACAAGTTCTGCATAATTATAATGAAATACTATTCTGATGTAAGAAATGACAAGCAAGATGATTTCAGAAAAATTCTAAAAAGACTTATATGAGCTGATGCAGTGAAGTGAGCAGAACTAGGAGAACATTGTACACAATAACTGCAATATTGTACAATGAACAACTGTGAATGACTTCTTAGTAATACATTGATCTGAGACACATCCAAAGATCTGCTATCCATCTCCAAAGGGTCTGGTAGAATATGAATACCAATTGAAGCATATTGTCTTTTTCTCCTTCCTTCCTTCCTTCTTCCTTCCTTCCTTCCTTCTTTCCTTCTTTCCTTCTTTCCTTCCTTCCTTCCTTTCCTTCCTCCTTCCATCCTGCCCTCTCTCACTTTTTCTTTCTTTCTTTTCCTTCCTTCCTCTTTTCCTTTCTTCTTTTCTCCCTCCCTCCCTCCACCTTTTCTGTCTCTGTTTTTCTCTCTGTCTCTGTCTCTCTCTTTTCCTTCTTTCCTCTTCTATTCATCTATCTATTTTTATTCATCTATCTAGTTCATGTTTCCTTTCACAAAATGACTAATATGGAAATATGTTTTATGTGATTGTAAATGTATAACCCTCAAATTCATATTGCTTATTGTCTTATGGAGGATAGAAAAGAGAGAGAGAGAGAGAGAGAGAGAGAGAGAGAGAGAGAGAGAGATTTTTAATCTCAAAATTAAAAAAGAAAAAGTATTTCAAAAATTTCTTTTCATATGCCCATCTCCAATCATTGAATCAGAGCACAGTGCAGTGCTCACACAGTTAAAAAAAGCAAATTTCCAATATGGCCAGTTTTATTCTATTTTGACTTTTGCTTACAAAAGAAGTTGACACTGGCCAAAATGCATGTACTGTTAACTTTCCTCCCTAATTCACTAAAATGCAAATTCTGAAAAAAAATCGTAGAAAATTCTTCTATCTTTTATATTAGGGTAAGTAGGTAGTATAGGATAAGAGTACTGCATCACTAACTGTGTAAGGAAGACTAGAGGTCAGATTCAGCCTCAGACACTCACTAGCTGTGTGACAGTGAGCAAATCATAGAACCTCTTAGTTTCAGTTTCCTTATCTGGAAAAACAGGAATATTATTAATATCTATCTTGTAGGATTGTTGTGAGTGTACAGTGGATAATGTATATACAGTGTTTTATAAAACTTACAATAGTATGTAAGTGATAACTATTATTTCCTTTACTCAGAGTTCTTGAATAACTTTTCTTAGTGACATCCAAGTAGTGACAGAGTGGAAAACCAAGCACAGAGTAGGTTCCTGTGAAAGTAAATAAATTACTTTTGTATTATCTGTTATTATTCACTATAAAGGTGAAAGGCCATCTGTAATGGAAAACAATTCTCATACATGTGCCCCCCTCAATACACCTATACTTGAATTTCTCTGGGTAAACTTGAAACATGGTTAAAAAAATACCTGAGGGCTATCTCATTCTTCAATATAGGAATTAAAATGAATCATTGTTCTTTGAGAGATTCACCAACCATAACAGAACCTGAGGGTTTCATGATGATTTTTCATGATATAAATAAATTTTTAAAAATCTATGGTTCATAGTTAAAATTCACATATTTAACCATGTCAAAAATAAAGACATCCATTCATTTTATGTTGTTGTTGTTCATCCTTTGCTTCCAAAGAAGATAAATAATATCATGGGGATGAAGTCTTGACTCGTGTGAATTGGATTTAAGTGAAGTGTATTTTATGTTATTTAAAGGTAAATTGTGTTGTTTATTTGCAAATTTAGATTTATAATTCAGGATAGTTTTTTAATACCGAGAAATATTTTTTCTTTGTCCTTTATTTTTCTTAGAAACATAAAATATCTCAAACTACAGTTAATTATGTATACAATATACATACACACATACATATATTTCTACATGTATTTAGATATGTATTACACATATGTATCTACATATATACCATATGCATATACTGTCTAGGCCTATATAGACATATGCATGTATATATATTAAAATTAGATTAAGTTAATTATATAATAAAACAAAATATTCATTTCAAAATAACTTTTCCTTTATATTTAATTATATACAACTGGGCTTATATGTTATAACTAATAATAAATATGTTGCCATAAGTATCCACATGTGTACAATATATCCACTTCTTTCCTAGATTATAATGTTTTTACACCTAGCAAATTTATTTTTAATATATGTTACATTATGAATCATGTTGGGAGAGAAAAATCAAAGCAAAAGGGAAAAAACATGGGATAGATTTTTTTAAAATAGAAAAATGAAATGAACATAGTATGTGTTGATTTACTTTTAGTCTCATTTCTTTTTTTGAATGTAGATGGCATTTTTGTCCAAAGTCTATTGGAATTGCTTTGAATCACTGAACCATTGAGGAGAACCAAGTCTTTCATAGTTGATCATTACATATTCTTGCTGTTATTTGTACAGTGTATTCTTGGTTCTGTATATTTCACTCAACATCAGTTCTTGTAAATCTTTTCCAGGCCTTTCTAAAATCAGCTTGTTCATCATTTTTTATACAATAATAATGTTCAATTATCTTCATATACCACAACTTTTTAAGCCATTTCCCAATTGATGAGCATCTACTCATTTTCAAATTCTTTGCTACCACAAAAAAGAGCTGCTAAAAACATTTTTACATGTGAGTCCTTTCCCCTTCTTTATGATTTCTTTGGGATACAGACCCACTGTCTGGGTCACTGCTGGGTCAAAGGGTATGCACAGTTTTATAGCCCTTTGAGCATATTTCCAGATTGCTCTCCAGAATGGCTGGATTATTTTACAATTCCACCAACAATGCATTAGTATCCCAGTTTTCCCACATCAATTTTAACATTTATCATTATCTTTTCCTGTCATCTTAGCCAATCTAAGAAGTGTGAAGTGGGACCTCAGAGTTGTTTTAATTTGCATTTCTCTAATCAATAGTGATTTAGAGCATTTTTCCATATGATCATAGATGGCTTTAATTTCATCATTTGAGAATTGTCTGTTCATGTCCTTTGACCATTTATCAATCAGGGAATGACTTGTATTTTTTATAAATTTGACATAGTTCTTTATATATTTTAGAAATGAGACCTTTATCAGAAACATTGGCTGTAAACATCCCCCCCCTCCATCTTTATGCTTCCTTTTTAATCTTCTTTCTGTTGGTTTTGTTTGTTCAAAAACTTTTTAATGTAATGTAGTGAAAATTGTCCATTTTGCCTTTTTTTTCTTAGAAAGTTCATTAATGGCTTGTTTAATTTCTTTTTCTAAAATGGGACTATTTAATGACCTAGAAAAATAACAACAGAGTTCATCTGGAAGAACAAAAGGTCAAGAATTTCAAGGGAACTAATGAAAAAAAAAATTAAATGAAGACAGCCTAGATACAGATCTGATCTAAAACTATGTTACAAAGCAACAATCACCAAAGCCATTTGGTATTGGCTAAAAAACAGATTAGTTAATCAGTAGAATAAGTTAGGTTCACAGGACAAAATAATCAATAACTATGGCAATATAGTGTTTGACAAACCCAACTTTTGGGATAAGAATTCACTATTTGACAAAAACTGCTGGGAAAACTGGAAATTAGTATGGCAGAAACTAGGCATAGACCCACACTTAACACCATACCCCAAGATAAGATCAAAATGGGTCCATGGTTTAGGCATAACGAATGAGATTATAAATAAATTAGAGAAACGTGGAATACCTCTCAGATTTGTGGAAGAGGAAGGAATTTGTGACCAAAGAAGAACTAGAGATCATTATTGATCACAAAATAGAAAATTTTGATTATATCAAATTAAAAAGCCTTTGTACAAACAAAACTAAACGCAAACAAAATTAGAAGGGAAGCAATCAACAGGGAAAACATTTTTACAGTTAAAGTTTCTGATAAAGGCCTCATTTCCAAAATATATAGAGAGTTGACTCTAATCTATAAGAAATCAAGCCATTCTCCAATTGATAAATGGTCAAAGGATATGAACAGACAATTTTCAGATAAGGAATTGAAACTATTTCTATTCATATGAAAGGGTGTTCCAAATCATTATTGATCAGAGAAATGCAAAGTAAGACAATTCTGAGATACCACTACATACCTGTCAGATTGACTAAGATGACAGGAAAAAAATAATGATGAATGTTGGAGGGGATGCAGGAAAACTAGGACACTGATGAATTGTTGGTGGATTTGTAAATTAATCCAACCATTCTGGAGAGCAATTTGGAATTATGCCCCAAAAGTTATCAAACTGTGCATAATCTTTGATCCAGCAGTGTTACTACTAGACTTATATTCCAAAGAAATACTAAAGAAGGGAAAGGGACCCTTATGTGCAAAAATGTTTGTGGCAGCCCTTTTTGTAGTGGCTAGAAACTGGAAAATGAATGGGTGCCCATCAATTGGAGAATAGTTGGGTAAATTGTGGTATATGAATGATATGGAATATTATTGTTCTTTAAGAAATGACCAGCAGACTGAATACAGAGAGGACTGGCGAGACTTACATGAACTGATGCTAAATGAAATGAGCAGATACAGGAGATAGTATACACTTCAACAACAATACTGTATGAGAATGTATTCTGATGGAAGTGGATATCTTCGACAAAGAGAAGATCTGATTCAGTTTCAATTGATCAATGATGGACAGAATCAGCTACACCAAGAGAAGGAACACTGGGAAATGAATGTGGACTACTTGCATTTTTGTTTTTCTTCCCAGATTATTTTTACCTTCTGAATCCAATTCTCCTTGTGCAACAAGAGAACTGTAGGGTTATGCACACATATATTGTATTTAGGATATACTATAACATATTTAACATGTATAAGACTGCCTGCCATGTAGGGGGAGGGGGTGGAAGGAGGAAAGGGAAAAGTCAGAACAGAAGTGAGTGCAAGGGATAATATTATAAAAAAAATTACCCATGCATATGTTCTGTCAATAAAAAGTTATAATTTAAAAAATAAAAACAAAATGGGACTATTTAAATAATTTATTTCCTCTTCCGTTAATCTGGGAAATTTATATTTTTATAAGTATTCATCCATTTGAGTTAGATTGTCAGACTTGCTGCTGTAAAATTGAGCAAAATAGCTCCTAATTATTGCTTTAATTTCTTTTCCATTGGCATTATTAAGTTCACCCTTTTCATTTTTAATGATGGTGATTTGGATTTTTTCCCCTTTTTTCTTTTCTAATTAAGCAAAAAAAATTTTTTTTTATAAAAGCAACTCTTAGTTTTATTTATTTATTCAATAGCTTTCTTAGTTTTAATTTTATTAATCTCTCCTTTGAGTTTCAGAATTTCCAGTTTGGTATTTAATTGGGAGGTTTTAATTTGTTCTTTTTCTAGCTTTTTTAGTTGCATGCCCAATTCATCGATCTCTTCTTTTTCTATATTATTCATGTACTATTTAGCGATATTAAATTTTCTCTACAAATTGTTTTGACTGCATCCCATAGACTTTGGTATGTTGCTGTGTCATTCTCTTAGATGAAATTATGGATTATTTCTGTGATTTGTTGTTTGACACACTCATTTTTATAATTATAATATTTAATTTCCAATTGATTTTTAGTCTATCTTTTCCTATCCCTTTATTGAATATAATTTTTATTTCATTGTGATTTGAAAACAAAACAATTACTATTTATTCCTTTCTTGATTTGATTTTGAGATTTTTATGCCCTAGTACCTGGTCAATTTTTGTGAAGATGCCATGAATTGAAAAGTGTATTTCTTTGTAACCCTGTTCGGTTTTCTCTATAGGTCTATCATATGTAGATTTTCTAGGATGGTATTAACCTCCCTAGTTTCCTTCTTGTTTATTTTGTGATTAGATTTGTCTGATTATGAGAGGGGGAGTTGAGGTCCCCCACTAATATAGTCTATTTCTTCCTGTAATTGATTTAAAATCTGTAGGAATTTGGCTGCTCTAGTGCATACACCAAGTAGCATCTTTGTTATTTGTGGTTCCTTTTTCTTCCTTATCTCTGTTAATAAGATCTAGTTTTATTTTTGCTTTACAAAATCAGAATTGCTACCTTTTTTTTAAATTTCAGCTGAAGCATAACAAATTCTCTTCCAGTTTTTTACCTTTACTGTATATGTGTCTCTCTGTGTCAAATGTTTCTTGTAAACAACATATAGTAGGATTCTGTTTTTTAATCCACTCTGCTATTCATTTCTGTTTTATGGGAGAGTTCATTTCATTCATATGATTACCAGCTCTCTATTTCCCTCCATCCTATTTTCTCTCCTGTTCTCTCTTTCTACTGTCCTTAGTCCTATTTTTTTTACTCACCCCACCCACAACTTTATCTCCTATCACCCCTCCCCCTTCTCTTATTAGAAATATTTTTAACCCACTCCTCCCACTATCTTATTTTCTATCTCCATTCTCCTCCCCTCCCCCCCACCCCTTTCTTTCCTTATCCCTTAGTGTTTCTGCCCTCCTTTCTATCCTGCCCCTCCCTTGTCTTTCCTCTTTTTCCTCCTACTTGTTTATAGGGTTAGACAAATTTCTGCATTGGACTGAATGACTTAGTTATTCCCTCTTAAAACCAAAACTATGAGATCAAACTTCAAACAATGTTCATCCTCCTCCCCCTTTCCCCTCAAATGTATACGGGTCTTTTGTATCTCTTAGTGTAAATTAGTTAACTCATTATACCTCCCCTTTCCCCTTTTCCAAATAGAGACCTTTTTCTACCACATAATATATTTTTCTTTGATGTCACATCAGAGTCCATTCAGAACCACACCCTCATCCATGTGTACCCCCTCTGTCTGCCGCAGTGACAGATACAGTTTTCAAAAGTTACAGATATCATTTCCCCATCTAGAGATATAAACAATTTAACCTTTAAATAATATATATATATATATATATATATATTTCCCCCCTTTTACCTTTCTATGTTTCTCTTGAGTCCTGTGTTTGCAAATTAAATTTTCTGTTTTGTTCTGTGTTTTTTTTTTTTTTTAAGATACTGAAAATTGAAGCTCCATTGCCTTTCCTACAAGATGATGCCAAGTGTAGCAGGATAGTTATTTCTTGGTTATAAACTTAGGTCCTTTCCCTTCTGGAACATGGTATTCCAGGTCCTCTAATCCTTTATTGTGGAAGCTTCCAGATCCTGGGTAATCCTGACTGATGCTCCTTGATATTTGAATTGTTTTTGTCTGACAGTTTGCAATACTTTTACTTGAAGTTGTAGTTCTGGAGTTTCATAACATTATTCCTTAGAATTATCCTTGTAGGATCTCTTTCTGAAAGTGACTTTCAATTCTTTCAATGAGTATTTCTCTTTGTAGTTCTAGAATATTGGGGCAATTTTCCTTAATGCTATCCAGACTCTTTTTCAGGTCATGGCTTTTAGGTAGGCCAATAAATTTTAAACTGTCTCTTCTGGATCTATTTTCCAAGTCAGATATTTTTCCAAAAAGATATTTCACATTTTCTTTCATATTTTCATTTTTTTAAAGTTTGACTGATTCTTGCTGTCTCATAGAGCCATTAGCTCTGTTCTAGTTTTTAATGTATGATTTTTTTTCAGTTAGTTTTTGTATCTTTTTTTTCCATTTGGTTAATTCTACTTTTGAAGGTATTGTTTTCTTCAGAAAATTTTTTTCCTTCCTTTTCCAAGTTGTTGACTCTCTCATGCATACCTTTCATTTCCTTTCTCCTTTTTTATCCTATGTCTCTTATTTGCCTTTGGCTTGAGACCATTTCATACCATTTTTTTAGATTTCTTCTGGCACATTTTGTCCTTGTCTGAGTTTGTGTTTTGGTCTGCTCAACTGCCATAGTAACTTTCTATGGCCAGGGTTCTTTTCTGTTTCTTGCTCATTTTCTTTACTTTTGGTATTTACTTTTTAAATTTTATTTTATGGCTGAGCTCTGCTTCTGGGATAAAGGAGATATCCCAAACTTCCTGTGCAGCTCTGAGCCTTGGCTTTGAACACAGGCAGGGGTGTTTGTAGGGGTTGCTTTATCTGTTCTCTCCAGGAAACAACCTGCTTTTCCAGAATTTGCCTTCTGAGCTGGGACTGGGGGTTGCCTTACTGCTTTGTTCCACTACTGAGCCAGGACTGAGGGTCTAAGTTGCTGATCTACTATGATTAAGATCCTCTCACTCGTTTTCTCAGACTCTGTCTGAATTGGGCTTAAAACCCCTTTCACCTCAGTGAGACTGATCTTTCTTGAAGCTTTTAAAATCTATCTTGAGCTGGAGAATAGTTCCATTCCATCATACTCTGTTCAGGGGCTTGGTTTCTTGGTTTCTTTTGGTTTTTGAGAGAAACAGAAAAATCAAGCAGCTTCCTGGCTTTACTTCACCATTTTGTCACCAGCCCCCAAGTCAATACTTAAAGAATGTTAATTTTAATATAAGAATATGGATATAGCACCAGCCCTGAAGTCAGGAAGACCTCAGTTCAAATCTGGCCTCAGACATCTAATACTTCCTGGTTGTGTGACCTTGGGCAAGTCACTTAGCCTTAATTGCCTCAGGGGGAAAAATAATATATGTACATTACATACTTCTTTACAATAAAATAATGCAACTTAAAATGTTTGAAATTTACATATGAGGTTAATAGTTTTAAATAAATAAATTTTGGATTCAAATTCTATCTATGACCTCCAACTGGCCTTAAAAAAAAAAAGACTCTATACTTTCAATATGTAAGACAGTATATACACTGTAGAAAGGGTAGTAAGCTGATTTGATAAGTTAGTTTTCTCACCACTATAAGTGAATTAATGAATAATATATGAATGACAACCTCAAATTAAATCAAATCAGTGAGTAATTATTAAATGTTTGCTATGTGCTAATCATTGGGTTTAAATGTTATTCATTAGTTCAGTTATGTCCAACTCTGTGTCTACATAGAATAAAGCTTACCAAATTATTCTGTCTGCCACTATCTTCTGAAGTCTATTCAAGCTCATGTTTGTTGCTTACATGAACTATTTATTCATCTCATCTTCTGCCATCCCCTTCTCCCTTTGACTTTAATCTTTTCCAACATCCAGGTCCTTTCAAATAAGTCTTATCTACTCTCTTTGATGACAAAATATTTAAGTTTTACTTTTAGCATTTGTTTTTCCAATGAATAGTATTTAAGTATGTATTGACCGATTTGACTTCTTACTGTCCAAAGGACTCTCAAAATTCTTCTCCAGTACCACAGTTTGAAAGCACTGATTCTGTAGTATTTAGTTTTTCTTATACTCCAACCCTCACAATCATACATTAATAATGAAAAAAAAAAAAAAAAAAAACTATAGCTTCGACTATTTAGACCTTTGTTGGCAAAATGATGTCTCTGCTTTTTACTATACTGTCAAAATTTGCCATAGCTTTCTTTCCAAGGAGCAAGTGACTTTTACTTTCATCACTGCAATACCTGTCTGCAGTGAACTTTGAATCCAAGAATATCTGACACTGCTGCCATTCTTTTTCCTTCTACTTGTCAGGAAAAGATGGAACTGGTTGACGTGATCTCTCTCTCTCTTTCTCTCTTTTTCTCTCTCTCTCTCTCTCTCTCTCTTTTTAATGTTAAGCACTGAGTCAATCTTTACACTTTCCCCATTCACCTTCAATTGGCTTCTTAATTTTTCTTTGTTTTCTTCTGAGTGATATTGTCTGCACATTTGAGATTGTTGCTATTACTCCTGACAGCTATAAGTTCAACTTTTGAACTTGAATCCAGCCCATCCAGGCTGGGATTTTGCATATAAGTTAAAGAAATAAAGTAAACAGCCTTGTTTCCTTTCCCAATCTCAAACCAACCATGTTCAGATCTAATTAACTTCTTGAGCAGCACATTGGTACTCCCATCTCTTTGATTATAGTCAATGAAGCTGTAGATATTTTCTTGGAACTTCCTTGCTTTTTTCATAATCCAGCAAATGTTAGTAATTTGGTTTCTAATTCCTCTGCCTCCTTGTAAACTAACCTGCATTTTTGGTAATCTGTGATTTACATATTGCTGAAGCTTAGCTTGCAGAATTTTAAAACTAATCTTGCTGGCATGTGAAAGGAACAGAACTGCTTGGCAATTTTAATTTTTTTTTTTTTTTTTTTGCAGGGGGGACCACTATTCTTCTTTAGGATTGAGATATAAACTGATCTTTTCCTTGACCATCCTCATAGTGACTCTCCTGCTAAGACCAAGGCCCATCTAGAGACCCTCTAGAAAGCTAGCATGGACATTATACATGCCTTTCTTTAGTATTCGAAGATTTTAGGTGATCTATTCCCTCTTCCTATCTGTCCAATCTTCTCTATGCATTCTTTAATCCAGTAATATCCTTGTAGTTCCTACAACTTTTATCCCCATATCTTTGCACTGGCTATATCCCATTGTCTTACATATGCCTCATTATTTACATGTTTTCTCCTTAGAATATAATTTCTTTGATCTTAGGAATTAAAAAAATTTTTTTCTTTGTAAATTCAATGCTTAGCACAGTGTCTGGCACATAGTAAGTTCTTAGTAAATGTTGATTTGGTGACAAAATATTATTATCATCCAACCAAAACTGAAAGCCGGTAAATCTGTTGTTTCTGGGAACAAAGTACTTAATGCAACATACAATGACTCTTCGTTCCTGTAAGTTTCTCTAAAGTAAACCTAAAGTTTCATTAACTCAAGAACTAATCACAAATTATTAGCCTAGTTATTTATTTGAATGTAACACTAAATATACAAGTTTGTAGCACAAACTGTTCCTGAATTATTTTCCTTCCACATAAAGGCAATTAATTTCCTTCCACATAAAAAAAAAAATTCTTACCCCTTAACCTCAGAAGAAAGGAATGCTTCCTTTTCTTATAATTTACATTGCAGAAATATCTGAATCCTAGAATTCTCTTTCACAGTGATCAGTTAATTTTTTTGAAAGATATTGGATGTATAGCAATACTATTTATGTTTTTTTTTCAATTTCCCATATATGAAAGTCATTCTTGAAGTCCAAATTGAGAAAGTTTTAAAGGGTAGTCATTGGAGATCTCTTTGGCCAAGGGAAAGACCTTGGACCTAAATGTTTAACAGGATTCTTCATGAAAAGATTTCCCATTTCTAATCTATGCAACTATATTTCAACTTTGATGATACAATAATAATTAAAATGAACACTAGGCAATTTCATAACTGAGTGGAACTGCATTTTGAAAACTGTGATCTACAGTTTGTATTTAAAGCTTTTGATCTGATGTAGTAATACAAAAATATTTTATTTATATAAAATAATCAGTGTTTTTTGACTGATGTCCAACAAAATAAGAAGCTTGAATAAATTAAGGGCATTTGGCATTTCTCAGACTTAGGAAGGAACATAATACAATTGAATTGTAAGTTTTCATTGGGACAAGATTCAATTAGTTTTTGACTGAGGGAAAAATGTATGCAATCATAGAGAGTCTCCAAGTTGCCTTTTAAGATTTCAGTTTCTTCCATGAAAATCCAATTAAAGTTCTAAATCTTAAGAAATCAATTAATCTTACTGATTTAAATAGGCTTTCCTGTAAAATCTCAGAGCCTAGGAAAAAAAGGAAAGAAAATACAGTTTTTACTTTCTCTTTTATTTATCATAAACTTGACATTAAAAACAGATTCATCTCATTAAAAGCAGAAGTCCACAACAAAGTGGTCATCATAAGGACAGTCATTTGTCCAATTTATAAGGCAACCATGTACATATGACATTTTTGCTCATGAGTAGGAAACTATTAGTTATTTTATACCTTTCATAGAACTTTGGCTCCTTTCAGAGAAGCTCAATCTCCACTGCAAAAGGCCTAGAGTTCTATGGTTTTTACACTTGCCAAACGTTCTTCAGACATCTAAATGTTTGAAGATTGGGGCTTTGTGCATTCACAATAAGACCACTGTTTTCAGGCATGCTCTGAAGGCATTCTGTCAGGCCATGTATGTTTCAAACAGGGCAAAGGGTGAGGAGTGCAGTAAGAAACAAAAGTGTATTACAAAGTTCCAGGATCACAATCCGTTTTTCAGCCTTCACAAAACAGTAATGGAGAAATCAACAACAACAAAAAAAATCTTTGTTTTTCCAGTCTTAAGAAGCTGCTTCTATTAGGGGAGAAAATATACCACATTATTTTTTTCATTAGATGTAACCTTGCTAATTTTTTGTAGTCATGGATAGTTTTATATATAATCAAATATATAACCAAAATCCATTTTGATTTAAGCACAAAGGGTATTTACCATACAACATAAAAATATTGTTGATTAGAAATATTGATAAGTTTAGGTTTAGTCCTTATCTAAATTCAGATAATCTCAAAATTTTGGGAATTAAATGTAGCTAAATTTAAATTGTGTGCTGCTAGGATTTCTGGAAAAAAAAAAACAACTAAAAATAAGCAATGGAATTCTTTAGTCATAAAGATGAAGAATTGTAGCGTGGGAGAGGAAAACTCTTAAGAAAGCATCCATAGTCTACCATGTATTTCAAAATATTTAATATCTATTGGACTACCTGCCAGCTAAGGGAGGGGGTGAGGGGAAGAGGGGAAAATTTGGAACAAAAGGTTATGCAAAGGTCAATTTTGGAAAAATTACCCATGCATATGTTTTGTAAATAATAAACTTAAAAAAAAAGTGTACATAGGAATTCTATTACACTGAAGGAAACAAGGAATCTATAATGTTCATCTAAAGTTAAATCTGAACAACATATTATTTTCTCAAATAAATCATCCTTAAAATCAATACACAGTCAGATGTTGTCTACAAGACAACAACTTCCTTCTTGATTAATAGGACTCAAGGATGCAACTAAGATTTTGGAGACAATAAGACACACACACACACACACACACACACAGAGATATATCTATCTATCTATCTATCTATCTATCTATCTATCTATCCATCTATTTTTCCTCCTCTGGTTGCCACTTCTTTTTGGCTGGGAAGGGTTTGGGGAAAGTAGTAAAAGAGGATGGTATGAGTGTATTGAGTATAGAAGGACTAACAGTTTTTATAGGCTCTACAGAATTTTGCTAAATACTTTTAAGAATTGTCTTAGATAGTTTCATTCCTTAATGTAGTTAAGTCATTCACAGTTGATCACTGAACAATATTACTGTATACCGTGTTCTTCTAGTACTGCTAACTTTAGTTTGCATCAATCCATAAATGTCTTTTCAAGTTTTTTTGAAACTATCCTACCTATCATAACACAATAGTATTCCACCACAGTCATAAACCACAACTTGTTCATTCACTCCCCAAGTGATGAGCATTCTCTCAATTTCCAATTCTTTCCCACCACAAAGAGTGGTAAAATATTTTAAATTATAAACATCCTTTTTATTTTTAATTGATCTCCTGGTATACAGACCAAATTGTGGTATTGCTAGGTCAAAGGGTACATGCAGAGTTTTATAGGTCTTTGGGCATAATTCCAAATTGCCCTACAGAATGATTGGATCAGTTCATAACTCCAGTGATATTGCATTAGCATTCCACTTTTCCCATATACTCTCCAACATTTGTCATTTTCATTTTCTGTCATGTTATCCAATTTGATAGTATGAGGTGGTAGAGTTGTTTCTTTGCATTTCTCTAATTGAGAGTGATTTAGATCATTTTTTAACATGACTACAGCTAACTTTGGTTTCTTCCCCAAATTGCCTGTTTGCATTCTTTGACTTGATCTGGTGTTGATCTGAGGGAAGCCAGGAAGAACTCAGACAAAGACCTATCTACTCTCTGCTACCCTGGCTGTGCCCAAGTTCTCTATATATTTGAGGAATTAGTTCTTTAATTGATATTCCCCTAATTTGCTTATATCACCCTGTGTGTCTATCATGTACTGATATCTTGTTATATAATGTGAGGTGTTGATTTATACCTATTTTCTTTAAAATTTCTTTCCAGTTTTCACAGCAAGTTTTGTTAAAGAGTAAGTTTTGCCTGCTGGGATAACTGGAAATTAGTATGGCAGAAATTAGGCAAGGACCCACACTTAACACCACATACCAAGATAAGATCAAAATGGGTCCATGACCTAGGCATAAAGAACGAGATTATAAATAAATTAGAGGAACATAGGATAGTTTATCTCTCAGACTTGTGGAGGAGAAAGAAATTTGTGACCAAAGATGAACTAGAGACCATTAC
Organism: Antechinus flavipes; assembly: GCF_016432865.1. Classification (NCBI taxonomy): domain Eukaryota; kingdom Metazoa; phylum Chordata; class Mammalia; order Dasyuromorphia; family Dasyuridae; genus Antechinus; species Antechinus flavipes. Next base: position 192,567,164 of record NC_067400.1, on the reverse strand, counting down.
CAATCACAAAATAGAAAATTTTGATTATATCAAATTAAAAAGCCTTTGTACAAACAGAACGAATGCAAACAAGATTAGTAGGGAAGCAACAAACTGGGAAAACATCTTTACAATTAAAGGTTCTGATAAAGGCCTCATTTCCAAAATATATAGAGAACTGACTCAAATTTATAAAAAATCAAGCCATTCTCCAATTGATAAATGGTCAAAGGATATGAACAGACAATTTTCAGATGATGAAATTGAAACTATTACCACTCACATGAAAGAGTGTTCCAAATCACTATTGATCAGAGAAATGCAAATTAAGACAACTCTGAGATATCACTACACACCTGTCAGATTGGCTAAGATGACAGGAAAAAATAATGATGAATGTTGGAGGGGATGCAGGAAAACGGGGACACTGATTCATTGTTGGTGGAATTGTGAACGAATCCAGCCATTCTGGAGAGCAATCTGGAATTATGCCCAAAAAATTATCAAACTGTGCATACCCTTTGATCCAGCAGTGTTTCTATTGGGCTTATACCCCAAAGAGATACTAAAAAAGGGAAAGGGACCGGTATGTGCCAAAATGTTTGTAGCAGCCCTGTTTGTAGTGGCTAGAAACTGGAAAATGAATGGATGCCCATCAATTGGAGAATGGCTGGGTAAATTGTGGTATATGAATGTTATGGAATATTATTGCTCTGTAAGGAATGACCAGCAGGATGAATACAGAGAGGCTTGGAGAGACCTACATGGACTGATGCTAAGTGAGATGAGCAGAACCAGGAGATCATTATACACTTCGACAACGATATTGTATGAGGATGTATTCTGATGGAAATGGATTTCTCTGACAAAGAGACTTAACTGAGTTTCATTGGATAAATGATGGACAGAAACAGCTACACCCAAAGAAGGAATACTGGGAAATGAATGTGAACTATTTGATTTTTGATTTTCTTCCCGAGTTATTTTTACCTTCTGAATTCAACTCTCCCTGTGCAGTGGGAGAACTGTTCGGTTCTGCAAATATGTATTGTATCTAGGATATACTGCTACATATTTAACATATATAGGACTGCTTGCCATCTTGGGGGGGGGAGGAGGGAGGGAGGGGAAAAAATGAAACATAAGTGATTGCAAGGGATAATGCTGTGTAAAAATTGTCCTGGCATGGATTCTGTCAATACAAAGTTATTATTAAATAAAAAAAAAATGAATGGTAACTATATTTATACCAAAAAAAAAAAAAAGAGTAAGTTTTGCCTCAGATTCTTGGATCTTTGGATTTAACAAACACTAGTTTACTATGACCACTGTATCTGTATCATGTATCTAATCTATTCAGCTGTTCTACCATTCTTTTTAGCCAGTAACATACTGCTTTGTAATATACTATGAAATTTGGTATTATTAGTCCAGCTTGACATTTTTTCCCCATTGAGAAGGATTCTAACTTATCCCCAATAATTAATGCTTGCTGAAGGCATATGACAATCACAATTATTTTTCAATAATAGAATTGAAAGTTTCTCACAGGAAATCTGAAATCATAAAATTCATTCAATCTAGCAAATATTAACAAGCTATCAAAACTGTAGCTTCTGATACTTCAGTCAAGACATTTTTATATAGAAGATGATTCTGTTATAATAAGTAATTAGGCATGACATTCCAAAATAGAATTATTAACTTTTTTTCCTTCATTAGTGACATATTGTCAGTATGGTGAAACCTGTAATGATTTTCTCAGAAGGTTTTTATTTGTACAAAATAAAATATAGAAGATTATAAAGGAAAACAGTATATATCTAAATATGTTATTGATATAGAGTTCTCTGTCTCAATACAAACACATACATTTATTTGTGTATGTATATATAGCATGTTCATTGATCACAAGTTAAGACCTCTGTCATAAAGTAATATGAGTTTCAGATCTTTTGGGTATATCAGAAAGCTCTTTTCCACTCCAGTTTTTATCACTGCAAACAAATGAAAAGTGTTCTTACTCCAAAATATGAAAATATTTTGCAATAGAAATTAGGTGAAACTTTATATTACACTGTCATAATAGATTCATATAATCAATGAAAAGTCATAAATTTCTTATTTTAGGGAGAAACTTTCATTAAAATTTTGGCACTAATCCCAATATTTTTGAGCTTGATGTCCGGCTAGGTGAGACAAATGATTAATTAAATGAATGTATTTTTTTCTCTTCTGAGACAAGGCAGACTTCTTATTCAGATTTGTTGGCATTTAACCTCATAGTACCAATACTAAGTCTGACATTACAAAACTAAATGTCCTAATAATCTTTGATGGTTAAATGGCAGATATTTTAAACAACTGCAGTAACAATACATATAATATTCTAGTTGATATAATAGTTTCCATTATAAATATAATTTAAACTTTTTCCATATTTACTTGATATGAGATATCTTGAAAATTAAATTCTTTATTTTATCAAAATGTAATACAAGTTTTTCTCTATTTCAACACAACATTTTAAAGATTGATATTGCTCCTAGAAGAATGATAACAATGTTTGAGGCAGTTAGGTGGCACAACATCAGATATAGAGTCATCAAGACCTAAGTTCAAATCTGGCCTCAGACACGTACTACCTATATGATACTGGAAAAATAAATCACTTAATTGCTACTTGCCTCAGTTTCCTTAGGTGTAAAATATGGATAATAACAATAATGTCTACTTTACAGAGTTATCTTAAACTTGAGATAATCATTGTAAAATATACACAGTACATAGAAATTATAATATGTTAAATAACATTTTAATAATATTATTTGATACAACGATGTTGGTTATGGAGGATCTCTCCCTCATTCTTAGAAAATTTTTAAAAAATTAAATTAAAAATTATTTTCTGTTTCTTATACAACATTGCTGCAATTTTCTTAATGTTAATTCTAAAATTGAGAATAACACTGGAAACTGGATAGAAATATTCATACTTGAAGCAGCTAGGTGGCACAGTGAATAGAGCACCATCCCTGTAGTCAGATGGACCCGAGTTCAAATATGACCTCAGACACTTAACACTTCCCAGCTGTGTGATCCTGGGCAAATCACTTAACCCCAATTGCCCCAGCAAAACCCAACCAAACCAAAACAAACAAACAAACAAAAAACATTATACTTAATTGTCACTTAAAGAAAGAGAATTATAAAAGAAATTTATTTAGAATGATATTCACTGGAACATGGAGCTGATTTATAGAACTAAAATACCAAAATTTTAAGTTAAGACTGAATAATTTATGCCTTTTAAAAAGTAAACTTTGATAATCTTATCACATATTTTATTTTCAGATAGGGAAACAAAGTTCTTTATAAGATGATGTGAAGAACATGTGGAGTCATTTTAAAATATGTCCTTCCCACTTTGTTGTTTTTTGAAATGAATTTTGTCTATTGCATTCAAAACTCAATAAGATTAGTACAAAAGAACAGGAAAGGAATGGGGGAGGAGGAAGTGGAGAAAGGAGAAAGGAAGGAAAAAAGAAATTGTATGTGAATTTATCAAAGAACTGCCACAATAAAGATATTAGCCTTCCAAATACAGAGGAACTGTGAGAATTTGTTTTTGATTAATAACTTTTGGTGCTCAGAAATATTACTGATGACACTTCCAATTGTAAAATCCCTCTTGATAATTAATTTGAATTATCCTTATACTCAGAGATTTGTCAAAGAATGCTAGAAAAAGGGGATAGGGACTAAACATAGGATTTCAGTTGTTTGTTATTTGTTAAACTCTAAGATTAGGAAAATCCGTTAAATTATTCAGGTTAGCACCTTCCCTGATATTTAGAGTCTTAAGACAGTTTTTACGGAACTGAAAAATTAAATAACTTTCATAGGATCACTTTTTCAGTATTTATGAAAGGATAAGCAAGACTTGAAACCCTATTTTCCTGGCTCCAAGATCTACTTTCTACTCATTATGCCATCTTGGCTCATTGGAATTTTAACCAATGAAAGAAGAATAAAGAAGGTTTTTTGTATTGGTAAAATGGAATTAAAAGGGAATCCTTGGTTCAGATTTCAAAGTTAATTCTTCTAATATTAGATGTCTTTAACAAACATTTTTTCTCTAAAACCCTTTTAAGTTTCTCAGTCTGCTCAACTCTTGTTACATGTCTGCTACACAGACGAGTGTGCTACATGCCAACCTTAGCTCCTTGAGGCTGCTAGGTGATATAGTAGATAGACCACTCGGCCTCTATTTGGAAAGAACTAAATTCAAATCTGTCCTAATAGACTTATTAGCTATGTGACATTAGGCAAGTCACTTAAAAGCTATCTGCCTTAATTTCCTCAATTGGAAAATAAGGGTGAAATAGTATATACCTCACAAGATTTTTATGAGGGTCAAATGAAATATTTGCAAAGCAATTAGCATAGAGCCTGGCACATGGTAGGAATTTAGTAAATTAAAATTTTCCTTCCTTATCTCCTTTATATTTGTTGCTGTTTAGTTTTATATGAATTCATGATACCATTTGGGGTTTTCTTGGCAAACATACTGGAGTGGTTTGTCATTTTTTTTTTTCCAATTCATCTTACAGATGAGAAAACTAAGGCAAACAGGTTAAGTTACTTGTTTGGAATCACACAGCATGTAGTGCCTGAGGCCAAATTTGAACTCAAGTTTTTATGACTTCAAGTCTGGCGCTTGGCCCTCTATGCTTCCTACTTGCCCCTCCCCCATATCCTATTTCTATTTCTCATGCTCATCATTGCTTACAAACTCACCACTCTTCTATACTTTGCAAGATTATTGGAGCTCCTGGGATTTAATTCTCCTTCCTTCAATCTCTAGCTATTGGTGAGCTAGTTCAATTCTATAAAATTTTTTATTCCATTGTTCCCTTATTCTGTTATAGATCACAGCTTGCAAAACTTTAATATAGTATCACTCCATCATCTACCACCTTCATTCCTAATTCATATATTTCTGAGAGTTAGAGGAAGTCACAGCAATACTGATTCCAATACAAATTGTTGTCATCTAATTTCAACTAAGTCCTTACTGCAGCAAGGAAAATCTTTAAGCTGATATTTTCCTCTGTTTTTCTTTCTTTTTTTTTAAATTGCTTTTTAAACACTTCTCTTTTAAGTAAATACTTTGTCTCTAAGATTAATATTAGTTTAAAAATTCTGATGATAATTTATTCTCATAGACTCTGTACTTCCTCTCCTGTTCCTGTTTATCTACACTTTCCATTAATTCTTTGTTCTTAATTATTTATATGTATTTCTTTCTTTCTCTTTTCTCACTTTTCTTTTCCAACAAAATTCAATTTAGTTGTAAGTTTGAAAACTTTCTTTCTCTTCTCCACTCCAACTTCTTGTTATTATCAAATTTTTCCCCTGAACCTTTTTCTAAGATTTTTTCTTTTGTTTTCTTCTTTATTGCCCTTTCCTTCTCTTTAGTTATAAATTTTATTTTATATCTCATGTTCCTATCATTATTACTTCTTTCTTTATTCCATATATATCTCATTGGTTTGAAGGAATTGCAGAAATTGAGTGAACCACATTGACTCTGTCTTGTGACTCAATTCTGGATCTAGTTCAGTTCTGTTTGCACTCAATTATGGACCTAGTCCAATTTATGCCTTGTAAGAAGATTATACTCAGTTATGGGATATGTAAGAAAATTGTAATGTACTGTTTGAATGACTAGGAAGCTGGACTACCTATACCTGTTGATTAGAGATTCCTATCTAAGGACCTAGGCTATGCTGACCAGAAATCCATTCAGATTCAAAAACTGAGGCAAGTTTTCTCCCAACTCTATATCTGAAGCAACATTTTAGTCTTATCTGAAAACTGCTCCCATACTGTTCAGTTACTGTTTCCTTCTTGTTTTGATTGAGTATAAACATTTGAGGGGAATGAGGCACCTCTTTTTCTGATTTCAAGAAATTGCACTTCTTTGCTCTACCCCTCCCAACTCAAAAGATCCCTCATCTCTCCTCCAAATAGAAATTAGATTACTCATTTCTACATTTTACTTTACATCCTGATTATTATCTTTTAATCCATGAATTTGTCTATGTCTGTATTCAGGGTCTAGTGTGAAAATGAAGAAGGTTTAGCCCTGATTTGTTATTCAATTGGCATTCAATGCTTAATAAATCAATATGCTCAGAAGCTCAAATTTTCTTTCCTCAGTCATTTCAGATTTCACTTATTATAGGATTAAAGCTTTTTAAGTATTATCTTTGGGATACATCTTCTAAACAATTGTTTAGCTATTTAGCTATTTTTTTCTTTTTCCTTTTTGCATCTCACTCCTTTAGATATCTGTTTATGATAGATGTTAGATAAAGGCACCAGTACATGTTAGTTGTTCCTCTATGTTCAAATTATTTTGCTAAGCTATTCTCTATCTTCCCATCCTCCATTATGGTTAGACTCCTTCAGAAACCATCTGTTTTCTTGCTCTATGTTCCCTCTCCCCAGCATTCTGGATTCCATATATCCTTAAGAAGTCACATATCTTTTTTTTTCCTTGGGGGAGAAGGAAATCTATGGATGTACAATACTCTTTCAAAGAAGTTAATTAGTCTCTTTCCCAAAATCCATGTCATCTAATGTCTTGTTCACTTACCTTTCACTTTTGGGTTGTATCTATTCTTAAGAACTCAAATATTGGTGGAGAGGGGAGAAAGAGGAAAAATGTTATATTATAACTTTATAAAATTTTCTTTCATTTTTGTAAAATTTTAATTCCAAATGTTTCTTCTTTCTTCCCCTCCTCCAAGACAGCAAGCAAAAATGATATGTTATACATATATAATTATATAAAACACATTTCCACATTAGTCATGTAATAAAAGGAGAATCAGAACAAAAAAGGTTTTCCATAAGAAAAAAAAAGTGAAAATAGTATGCCATCAGGGGGAGGGGATGGGGGGAAGGAAGGGAAAAATTGGAACAAAAGGTTTGGCAATTGTCAATGTTGTAAAATTACCCATGCATATAACTTGTAAATAAAAACTTATAATTAAAAAAAATAGTATGCTTCATTCTGCATTCGGACTCCTTAATTTTTTGTTTGGATGTAGATAGCATTTTCCATCTTGAGTTTTTTGGAATTATCTTGGATCATTGTATTGCTGAGAAGAGTTAAATGTATATCATAGTTGATCAGTGCATTATTTTAAGAAGCTCCTATCTCTTTTTAAGATTTTTTTCCTTTTTTTAATAATAGCTTTTTATAAACAAAACATATGAATGGGTAATTTTTCCACATTTACGCTTGCAAAAACCTCTGTTTCAACTTTCCCCCTTCTTCCCTTCACCTCCTCCCCTAAATGGCAGGCAGTCCCATACATGTTAAATATCTTAAAGTATATGTTAAGCACAATGTATGAATACATATTTATACAGTTATCTTGTTGCACAAGAAAGATTGGATTTAGAAAGAAGGTAACCTGAGAAGAAAAAACAAAGATGCAAGCAAACAATAACAGAAAGAGTGGAAATGTTATGTTGTGGTCCATACTCATTTCCCAGTGTAAAGTCTTTCTCTGGGCGTAGCTAGTTCTGTCCATCACAGATCAATTGGAACTAATTTGGATTCTCTCGTTGAAGAGAGCCATGTCCATCAGAACTGATCATCATGTAGTATTTGTTGTTATTATATTTGTATATTATATTTGCTCGACCTATCCAAGAACATAATATGTTTCCAATTGCTTAGATCTGACCTGATTTGTGTGGAAAGTGTTTTATAGTTTTGCTTATATAATTCCTGTCTTTCTCTTGGCAGATAAATTCCCAAATATTTTATATTATCAACAGTTATTTTTAATGGAATTTCTCTTGCTGTTGGATTCTGTTAGTGATGTATAAGAATGCTGAGGATTTATGTGGATTTATTTTGTATCCTGCAATTTTGTTAAAGTTGTGGATTATCTCTAATAGTTTTTTAGTAGAATCTTGGGTTTTCTAAGTATGCCATCATATCATTTGCAAAGAATGATAATTTGGTTTTCTTATTACCTACTCTGATTCTTTTAATTTCTTTTTCATCTCTTATTGCTAAGGCTAGTGTTTCTAATACAATATTGAATAGTAATGGTAATAGTGGGTAACCTTGTTTTATTCCTGATCTTATTGGGAATGGTTCCAGTTTATCCCCATTACATATGATGCTTATTGATGGTTTTAAATAAATGCTACTGACTATTTTAAGGAAAAGTCCATTTATTCCTATACTCTCTAGTGTTTTTAATAGGAAAGGGTGTTAGCTTTTATCAAATGCTTTTGTTAATTTGGTTACTGATATAGTCAATTATGCTAATAGTATCCTAATGTTGAACTAGTCCTGCCTTTCTGGTATAAATCCTACTTCATCATGGTGTATTATCCTAGAGATGATTTTCTTTAATCTCTTTGCTAATATTTTATTTAAGATTTTTGCATTGATTTTCACTAGGAAGATCTGTCTATAATTTTCTTTCTCTGTTTTCATTCTACTTGCATTGGGTATCAGTACCATGTCTGTGTCATAAAAGGAATTTGGTAGGATTCCTTCATTCCCTATTTTTTCAAATAGTATTGGAGTTAATTGTTCTTTAAATGTTTGGTAGAATTCACATGTTAATCCATGTGATCCTGGGAATTTTTTTTTTTAGGGAGTTGATTAATAGCTTGTTCTATTTCTTTTACTAAAATGGGACTATTTAATGAATTTACTTCTTTCTCTGTTAATCTAGGCAAACTATAGTTTTGAAGGTATTCATCCATTTCATTTAAGTTAGCTAATTTATTGGCATAAAGTTGGGCAAAGTAACTCCTAATTATTGCTCTAATTTCCTCTTCATTAGTAGAAATTTCTTCCTTTTCATTTTTAACATTAACAATTTGATTTTCCTCTTTTCTTTTTCTAATCAAATTTACCAAAGGTTCATCTATTTTGTTGTTTTTTTCATAAAACCAACTCTTAGTTTTATTTATTAATTCAATAGTTTTTTTTTATTTTGAATTTTATTGATCTCTCCTTTTATTTTTAGAATTTCAAGTTTAGTGTTTGATTGGGGGTTTTTAATTTGCCCTTTTTTTAGCTTTTTAAATTGCAAGCCTAATTAATTGATTTTCTCTTTCTCTATTTTATGCAAATAAGCCTCTACAGATATAAAATTTCCCCTTATTACAGTCTTGGCTGCATCCCACACCTTTTAGTACGACATCTCATTATTGTCATTCTCTTGGGTGAAATTATTAATTGTGTCTATGAATTGCTGTTTCACCCAATCATTGTTTAGAATGAGATTATTTAGTTTCCAGTTACTTTTTGGTCTATTTTCCCCTGGCTTTTTATTTAGTGTAATTTTTATTGCATCATGATCTGAGATGGCTGCATTTACTATTTCTGCCTTTCTGCATTTGAATTTGAGGTCTTTATGTTCTAATATATGATCACTTGGTTTTTTTTTTTGTTTGTTTGTTTGTTTGTTTGTTTTTTTTTAATAGCTTCCATGAACTGCTGAGAAGTAATTGTACTTCTTTCTGTCTTCATTCAGTTTTTTCTAAAGATCTATCATACCTAACTTTTCTAGTGTTCTATTTACCTCTTTAACTTCTTTCTTATTTATTTTGTGGTTTGATTTAACTAGTTCTGAGAGTGCAATGTTGAGATTTCCCACTATTATGGTTTTGCTGTCTATTTCTTCTTGCAGCTCTCTTAACTTCTCTAGGAATTCAGATACTATACCACTTGATGCATATATATTTAGTATTGATATTGCTTCATTATCTATGCTATCCTTTAGCAAGATATAGTGCCCTTCCTTATATCTTTTAATTAGATCAATTTTTGCTTTTGCTTGATATGAGATCAGAATGACTACCCCTGCTTTTTTGGCTTCACCTGAAGCATAGTAGATTATGCTCCAGCCTTTTATCTTTACTCTATATGTATCACCCTCACTCAGCCCTCTCTCTTTAGAATCCCTCCCTCCCTCTTAACGTCCCTCCTCTTTTCTCACCCCCTTTCTTCACAATTTCTATATTCCCTTCTATTTAGTCTACACCTTCCCTTTTCCCTTTTCCCCTCCCACTTTTCAATGAAGTGGGAGAAGTTTCTATGTAAACCATATATGTCTAATATTTTCTCTTTGTGCTAAATCTGATGAAAGTTAGATTCATATTATTTCCATTCCCTCCCTTCATTCCCTCAGATATAATAGGTTTCCTTTGCCTCTTTGTGAGATATAGTTTCCCTCTTTTTACCTCCACTTTTCCTTTTTTCTGGTACAATTTCCTTTCTGCCTCTACTTCTGTTTTTATATTATAACAGTAAAACTAAATTGTACATGTATTCTTTATGTATAGCCATAACAGAAATACAGTTCTCAAGAGTTCTTTTTACCTTTTTTATGCTTCTCTTGAGTCCTATATTTGAATGTCAAACTTTTTGTTTAGCTCTGGCTTTTTCATCAGAAATAAATGGAATTCACCTATTTCATTGAATGTCTATCTTCTTCCCTGGAAGAAAATGCTCAGTTTGTCTGGGCAAGTTATTCTTGGCTGCATACCAAGTTCTTTTGACTTTTGGAATATCAGATTCCATGCCTTTTGATCCTTTAAGGTGGATGCTGCTGGATCCTGAGTGATCCTTATTATGACTCCTCAGTATTTGAATTTTTTTTTTCCTTCTGGCTACTTATAGTATTTTTCCTTGGTCTGATAGTTCTGGAAGTTAGCCACAATATTTCTTGGAGTTTTGATTTTGGGATATCTTTCAGTAGGTGATTGATGAATTCTTTCAATGTCTATTTTACCTTCTGTTTCTGTAACGTCTGGGCAGTTTTCTTTAATGCTTTCCTGAAAAATAGTATCTAGGCTCTTTTTTCATCATGATTTTCAGGGAGTCCAATAATCCTTAGATTAACTCTCCCAAATCTATTTCCCAGATCTGTTGTTTTCTCAAGTATTTAACTTTTTTTCCCTATTTTTTCATTTTTTTAGTTTTGCTTGACTGATTCTTGGTGTCTCCTCAAGTCATTTATTCATTTCCATTTGTTCAAGTCTGATTTTTAATCAATTATTTTTCTTCATTTACTCTTTAAATTTCTTTTTGTATTTGTCCAATTGAGTTTTTAAATGAGTTTTTTTTTCCTATAGAATTTTTTTCCATTTCACCAATTTTTTTTTTTTAATTTTTCTTAACATTGTTTTTGGAATTCTGAATACAGCCAACCATTCTGGAGAGCAATTTGGAACTATGCTCAAAAAGTTATCAAACTGTTCATACCCTTTGATCCAGCATTGTGTTACTACTGGGCTTATATCCCAAAGAGATTTTAAAGAAGGGAAAGGGACCTGTATGTTCAAGAATGTTTGTGACAGCCCTCTTTGTAGTGTCCAGAAACTGGAAACTGAGTTGATGCCCATCAATTGGAGAATGGCTGAATAAATTGTGGTATATGAATATTATGGAATATTATTGCTCTGTAAGAAATGATCAGCAGGATGATTTCAGAAAGGCCTGAAGTGACTTATATGAACTGATGGTGAGTGAAATGAGCAGGACCAGGAGATCATTATATACTTTAACAACAATACTATATGATGATCAATTCTGATGGATGTCGCCCTCCTCAACAATGAGATGAACTAATTCAGTTCCAATAAAGTAGGAATGAATTGAACCAGGTACACCCAGCAAAAGAACTTTGGGAAATGACTATGAACCATTACATAGAATTCCCAATCCCTCTATTTTTGTCCACCTGCATTTTTGATTTCCTTCACCATCTAATTGTATACTATGTCAAAGTCCAATTCTTTTTGTACAGCAAAATAACTATATGGATATGTGTACATATATTGTATTTGACTTACACTTTAACATATTTAACATGTATTGGTCAACCTGCCATCTGGGGGAAGGGATGAGGGGAAGAAGGGGAAAAGTTGGAACAAAAGGTTTTGCAACTGTCAGTGCTGAAAAATTACCCATGCATATATCTTGTAAACTAAAAGCTATATAATGAATAAATGAATGAACAAACAACTGGAAAAATATCAAAAAATATATTTATAGCAGCTTTTTTGTGTGCTGGCAAAATAATGGAAATTGAGAGGATGGCCATCAATTGGGGAATAGCTGAACAAGTTGTGGTATATGAATATAATGGAATAGTATTATACAATAAGCAATGATGAGCAGGAAGACCAGAAAAATTAATAATAATAAAAAAAAAAACTTGCACAAACTGATGAAAAGTGAAATAAACAAAACCAGAAAAACATTGTACAGAGTATCAACAGCACTGTATTATGATCAACTATGAATGATTTAGTTCTGTTCAGCAACTGATCCAAGACAAGTTCAAAGGACTCACAATGGAAAATGCTGTCCACATCTAAATAAAGAATTGATTAATTCTGAAAAAAATATTATTTTCTTTTTCCAATTCACAGATTCTTGGAATTGTTTACCTTTTCTAATTCACAGTTTCTGTTTTCCTGGGAGTTCTTTATCTTTTCCAATTCACAAATTCTGTTTTTCAGGGAGTTGATTTCTTTATCCACTCTATCTTTTAATAAGTAACAAGACCTATCCTGACCCTCTTGCAAAGATTTCCTTTCCCCATTTTTCTTGTAGTTCCTTTTAAGACCCTTTTTAATTTCTTTTATGAGAGCCTTGTGTGATGGGGACCAGATTATATCCACCTTTGGATCTGGAGACAAACTTTACTCTCCTCAGGATTTGAAGTCTGCTCTCTTTCCATATAGAAGGTATCTATCGTTAGAGCCTGTTTTGCCTTTTTGCTCATTTTTGGGGAAAAAAACAAAATAAAAAATAAAAAAAAATCTATTGTCTAGTTATGGGGGGCAGTGGGGTATTTGCAAGCTGCCTCTACACACAACAGGAAGTGGCAGTGAAGGAGCAGTGGGACAACCATTGGCTGCACTGGGATTAGCACTTTTGCTGAAATTAGCAGGAGTAGCAGAAAGGCAGATCCTTGGGCTGCACTGAGACCAGTAACTGTGGCTGCATTTGGATCATGCAGAGTCACTCAGGGTGTTGGGTGGGTGTGGCCAGGTCCTGAGAGACTCTAGCATTTTTTGGGTTGTAGTCTTTACCCTTTGTGTTTATAACTTCTCTGCTGATCTGCTGGCTTGTGCTCACACTGTGGTAGAGTTCTCTCAGCACATTTTCTGCCAGCAGAGACCATACTCCACTCCCTTCCAGTCTGCTCAGTGTGAGCTATTTCCCCTTGCTCTCAATGCCTGCTTGAAGTCTGTGCCTGGCCTAACCCTGTTCCATCCCTGCCCACAAGTAAAACAGACCTTTTCTGGAGAATATCGAGATTATCTTTGATTGGTAATGTGTTGTACTCCCAATATTTGTGGGTTCTGACAGTCTAGCAGTAATTCCAGGCTGAATTTCATCAAAATAAATTGAGGGAAAAGGAGAGTTTAGGAAGATGTGTGTGTCCTCTCATTCACTTGGCTCCACCCCCCTTTATAATATATCTAAAAGGAATCATAAATTATACATAATAAATTTGTTGTTTCATGTTCTATCACATTTTTTTTCCTAGTCTACTATTTTATGTAAATACTTGTTTTATTTCTTAAGTTCAAAATAAAATAAATAAAAATTTAAACAAGAATCTATATATCCTTTTACCTGGTAGAGGATGAAACTCAAGGCAGTGCAATATTATCAGAGAAGTTGGCCTCTCAATGCACAATTGACCCCAAATAGATTTCATCATAACTTCCCCCATTACCAATACAAGCACATCCTCCCCTTATAAAAATACTCATCATTAGTACTCCTTCCAGTGGAGTGAGATTCATAGCTTCTATGCCCATGGTCTTACTCTTCTATTGATTCTTCTTCTGTAGCTAGGGAAATCATTATGCCATTACTATTTTTTTTTATATTTTATTTTATTTTATAATAACTTTATATTGACAGAATCCATGCCAGGGTAATTTTTTTACAACATTATCCCTTGCACTCGCTTCTGTTCCTATTTTTCCGTTCCCTCCCTCCACCCCCTCCCCTAGATGGCAAGCAGTCCTATATATGTTAGATATGTTGCAGTATATCCTAGATACAATATGTTTGCAGAACCGAACAGTTCTCTTGTTGCACAGAGAGAATTGGATTCAGAAGGTAAAAATAACCCGGAAAGAAAAACAAAAATGCAAATAGTTCACATTCGTTTCCCAGTGTTCTTTCTTTGGGTGTAGCTGCTTCTGTCCATCATTTATCAATTGAAACTCAGTTAGGTCTCTTTGTCAAAGAAATCCACTTCCATCAGATTACATTCTCATACAATATCGTTGTCAAAGTGTATAATGATCTCCTGGTTCTGCTCATTTCACTTAGCATCAGTTCATGTAAGTCTCTTCAAGCCTCTCTGTATTCATCCTGCTGATCATTTCTTACAGAACAATAATATTCCATAACATTCATATACCACAATTTACCCAGCCATTTTCCAATTGATGGGCATCCATTCAATTTCCAGTTTCTAGCCACTACAAACAGGGCTGCCACAAACATTTTAGCACATACAGGTCCCTTTCCCTTCTTTAGTATTTCTTTGGGATATAAGCCCAATAGAAACACTGCTGGATCAAAGGGTATGCACAGTTTGATAACTTTTTGGGCATAATTCCAGATTGCTTTACAGAATGGTTGGATTCATTCACAACTCCACCAACAATGCATCAGTGTCCCAGTTTTCCCGCATCCCCTCCAACATTCATCATTATTTTTTCCTGTCATCTTAGCCAATCTGATAGGTATGTAGTGGTATCTCAGAGTTGTCTTAATTTGCATTTCTCTGATCAATAATGATTTGGAACACTCTTTCATATGAGTGGTAATAGTTTCAATTTCATCATCTGAAAATTGTCTGTTCATATCCTTTGACTATTTATCAATTGGAGAATGGCTTGATTTTTTATAAATTTGAGTCAGTTCTCTATATATTTTGGAAATGAGGCCTTTATCAGAACCTTTAACTGTGAAGATGTTTTCCCAGTTTGTTGCTCCCCTTCTAATCTTGTTTGCATTAGTTTTATTTGTACAAAGGCTTTTTAATTTGATGTAATCAAAATTTTCTATTTTGTGATCAGTAATGGTCTCTAATTCATCTTTGGTCACAAATTTCTTTCTCCTCCACAAGTCTGAGAGATAAACTATCCTATGTTCCTATGCCATTACTATTTACTCATATCCTTAAAATGTATTCATCACTCATTTCCCTCTTTCTCCCAATTTCTTCAAACTCTGTCTTTCAAATTTGTTTTATGAAAAACATTACTTCAGTTTTAGGAGATTTCTTGAGTTTGGTTCTACTACTTTTAATTTTTAAAATTATGCTCAAATTTTTATCCCTTTGTTCTCTTTTTGATCTTTCTTTTCTCTTTTCCACAGAAGTCAATCTTTTTTCTTAAAAAAACCCTTTATATATATATATATATATATATATATATATATATATATATATATATATATTATATATATATATATATATATATAAATTATTTAATTACTTATTCTTTATTTGATAGTTGCATTTTGTTTCTTTTTCTTTTTTTTTTTTTTTTTGCATTTCTTTTATTTGGAGGTATTTGTAAGCCATATGTTCAGTTCATCTCTGCTTTTATTTAGCAAGAGTAAATAAGATGCCTTTACTTTGGTGAAACATCTATTATTTTCAGTGATGATTAAGTAGAATAAGTATCTGTAAATTATGTGATTTATTGTTGTTGCTTGAGATTCTTTGCTTTTTAAAATATACTATGCCATTCTCTTTTAGGGTTTCCTGTGACTACAAAATAATTTTAGGGACAGCTGGGTAGCACAGAGGAAAGAGTGCTAGCCCAGGAGTCAGGAGAACTAGAGTTCAAATCTAGTTTCAGACCCTTACTAGTTGTATAACAACTTGCTTGCCTTAGTTCTTCATGTGTAAAATGAGCTGGAAAAGAAAATAGTAAACTTGTGTCTTTGCTATGAAAACCCTGAATGAAGTCAGAAAGAACTGGACACAGCTAATTGACTCAAAAACAGAATAATTTTATGCTGTTCAAATTGTTTTTTCTTGATATTTCACATTCTTCCTGCTTAAATGAGAAATGCATTATTGCTGAAAATGTTAAATTGAACTCCTATATTTTTGGGAGCTAGAACCTCAGGGTTTGTTGCTTTTGTTTATTTTCTGGGTAAATGAAGAAGTTCTGTGGGAAAATTCAAACAAACAAACAAACAAAAAATAACTTTGGGCAGTGCTATTGTGTAGATTCGCCTAGTTTTCAATACCAGTCCAGTGGGGCCACTGAAGCAATAATTTTCAGTGTGCACAAAACTGCTATTTTGATCTCTGAAAAATTTGGAAAATTTTGTTGTTGTTAAGGTAGTTTTAAATAATAACAACAAAAAACCCAAAACTCTTTTGACCCATTTTGATTCAGTCACTCTGCTTTAGAGGCATGACTTCAGCTAAAACATGTTCAAATTTTATTCCAAGTAGGATCAAAATGATTTGTCATTTCTAGGCAGAGATGGGAAAATGTTTTTCCCCTCATTATATAAAATACTCCTTGGAGGCATATAACAGAAGTCTCTTTGATTGAGATCTTTGCTGGCTCATGAGAGGACCTTGTGCTCCTTGGGTTATGATGGGGGAACAGAGAAGAGGGACATATTATACTTCAAAAAAAATGATTGAAGCTGAAGTGAGTTTCAATTTGTTTTGATACTTGCGTACAATGTGTGTAAACATGTTTTTGAATCTGTGTGGTGCAGTGAGATACATGAAATGTTATACTCAATATGGAGTAAGTCCCTGAGTCTCAGACAAAAATGTGGTACATATCCAATTGTGTGGAAATGTTGAGCTGCCCCACTCTTCTGGGTCAGTGTGACCCAATCGTTTCTAAAGTAAGAGCAAGCCACCAATTAGAAAATAACATCTATATATGTTACTGACCAAGAAAAGGGACAATCATGCTGAAATATTGATGTCATAAAAATCTCTTTGTTAGTTGACTTGTACTTGACCAGCTAAGGGTGTAGTTATATATAATAGCCAACTAGTATCTTTTTCTATCTTTTACCTAGAAATAAAATTAAGATACTTTAGAAGAAACTGTTTCTGAGCCTATATCTCCTAATAGAAGTGAAGTAAAGAAAATCTCAAACTACTGAAATAAGCATAGAGAGGCCCACTAAATATAATTACTAGGATTAATATTTGGATGTGGTCCTGTTTTTGTTCCTCAGAGTTGGCAAAAAGCATAACATGATCCCTCACTTTCAAAAATATTGGATTCAGAATTTACCATCATTACAAATAGTATACAAAAACATTTTCTTTGTCATTTTAAATGAAACTCATACATTATTTTCTACATGTACTTATATACATAATATAGAAACACAGGTCTATCAACTATTAAATTGATAAATTATAAACTTAGTCTCTAAATCACCAAAAAAACCTGACTGCACAGATTTAATTTTTATTTAATCTCTTTGATTCTATACTTCATTCTGATACCATATACACATATCCTTAAAGATACCTTTTTTTCAGTTAAGTGATCCAGTTCTGCCTGTTATCATCAAAATAATTTTTCTTTCTCTATCCCTTTCTTTCTTCCTGCTCCCTGCATTTTTCAAGAAAAAAATAAAAGACAATTTCAATTTTATTTATTTAGTTGGCCTCAGACCATACTGTGCATTCTTCTATCCTAGATATCTTGCCATTGTCTTTATTTCTCCCATAGTTATGGAGTTTCTAAGAACCAATCTTCAAACAAAGTTTGAAGAATTAAGCCATTCCGACTTAGAAGTCAATCTTGGGATAATCTATTCTCTTGTTTGCTAAGTAATCATAAATACATTTGACATAATATTTTGCCCACCAGGCCCATGGCTTCATTTCCTTTCATCTTAGATAATGTTTCATCTTTCTTACCACAGCTGTGTCCCTTTACTTTAACCTGCCCACTTATTGGTCAGGGAAGAGTAAAATCAAAATTGTCATTGCTTCTGGAAAGGGAATAAAAATCAATAATCATGTATCTCCATTTTGATTTTTATGACTCCCCAAACCAAAACCACTACTCCCTTATAAGAATGTAAGATCCTTGATACAATTTCTCTAGCTCCTAAAACACTATCTGGAATATAGTAGGAATTTAGTGAATAATCATTTAGCCATTCAAGAGAGAGTAAGAATAAGGGAGATCTACTGGCATAGCTTGCTTTTGTAAATCCCAGAGCAAGGTGGCTTCTGCCGAAGAGTATATTCACCTGAGTCTCGATAAGCTCATTCTCTTGGAGGTTCTTCCAGTATTAGGAAATTGTGTGTGTGTGTGTATGTATGTGTGTGTGTGTGTGTGTGCGCGCGCGCTTGCGCATGTGTGTTATCTAAACAAATAATGTGAGTGCTCCCCCTTCACTAGAGAAGTGTTTTTCACAAATGCCTTGAAAGGAAGGTCCATATCCTATAAATTAGCAGATTAATTAGAAAATACACCAAAATAATCAGGTACTTCCCTGATTACTGATCTTCCCGCACCCCTTTAAACTAAGAAATGATGTTGTAGGAAGGGTACTGAGTGAATTCTTGGCCAAGACTGTGAATATGGACAGAAAGATTCCACAAAGTTTTTTCTTTTTTTTAACTCTACAGTCTAATATACTATTATTTCAAATATTATTAAACTCAGATGTTAGTATCAACTAAAATACACAGCAAGCAAGGCTTTAAAAGTTCTAAAAGGATAAAACTGATTCATCTGGGAAAGGATGACATGATGAAATTCATTTCTCTAGTTTTAAGTGTTTTCCTTTTTTTCTTTTCTTTTTTTTCCTCTGAGACAATTGGGGTTTAGTGACTTGCCTAGGAAGTGTCAAGTGTCTGAGGCCAGATTTGAACTTGGGTCCTCCTGACTTCAGGGCTGGTGCTCTATCCACTGCACCACCTCATTGCCCCCTAACTGTTTTCTTTTTAAAAAATAAATAGACAATTCTATTCATTTTTATTCTACTTGATGCCATGAAGATAGAAACCAACTGTATCTGGGTCTGGAACTTACTGTTTGCATGTTAAGTGGGATTTTCTCCTTGAAGAAATGTTTGCCCTATCAGGGGATTCAACTGGCAGCTGCCCAGATTTTCTCTCATGCAGCCTTTAGGATTTGCCCCCACCCCCATTTCCTCACAGCTGATGTAGATTTATGCCAGATGCTGGAAAAGGGGGGCTGGTTTGAAAATTTGACAGTCAGCATATGGAGAGAAAAATCTCCCTTGCTTGAAAAAATTTGGATTATTTCACAATTTTTCAGGATTTAAAGACCTTGGAAATCTTTCAGCCTTACCTAGAAATAATCTAGCACCACAATATATAAATATCCTACAAATTAGAGATTCAAAAGAATTTCATTTTCTTTTTCTTACATCTTTTTCTCCTTTTCTTTTTTTTTTTTTGAAGTGGGTTCACTTCCAGTGAATATGCAACATATGATATTAGAAGAGTGTGAATTTGTGTCAATGCTATATGCTACACACGCATAAGGTGTAGGTAATTTCCTGTTTACAATACTTCATTGAAACAAAGATATTCTGAATTACTAAGATAATTATAGTTACTTACAGTTAGGGTCTCACTATCAGTAAATGATCCTGTATTTTCTTTCTTTCTATCAGTTAACATTTTAAATAATGGAAAACTTTGAGTGGCTACTGCGGATCTTCACTGACATACTATGATGCCTTAGCTAGGGCATCCAAGTCTATGCTATCTATTATTATAGTTTTATTGCTTTTAGTGAACCCAAGTAGCTTACCTTGGATTTTTTAAAATGGTCCCAGCCTTGATCAAATCCTCACTTGACAATTTCAATATTATTTGATGACAACCAATTAAGTTATGTCTGGAAGATAGGCCCAGACAAAATAAAAAAGCAAAATTTGCATACCTACAAATATACGATAGTAAATTCTTTCAAATTCTTTCAAAATATAACCTGCTATATTTTGGGGGAATTGAGAATAGAGAATCAATGATTATATTGAAGGTGGGAATAAACTCCAATTGTCATATTTGAGGTATGTGAATTATTGTTATTATTGAAGCCTGGGATATTGGCGAAGTAAATATTAGAGGTGGGAATGAATATTGCTGCAAGAATGAAAATTACCATAAAATGGCTGGATTATATGCTTCCAGCTTCAAGCCAAACTTTCTCTTCTACCCCCCTTTTGTTCCCAGGGGATTTATGTAATTCTTTCTAGTAAATTTTTCTAGTAAAAAAAAATTAACTCATAAGATTATTGAATATCTTATAAGAAAAGGTACTAAATTAATAAGAAAAATGTATTGCAGTGGAAAGAGTCCAAAGACATAGGTTCAAATCGTGGCTCTGATAATTAATGATTCTGTGACAATTTACTTAAAATCATGAGTCTCCATTTACACATTTAAAAAAAAGAGGTTTAAATTGCTTTCTAGCTCTCAACTGATGATGCTCTAATTTTTTTTTTTTTACTAATTTCTAATAATATAAATGTAATTTATTGGATATTCTTCTATGTTTCAAATGAATTCAAACAGAATAATTTCATTATATGAACTCAGCAAATGTGAGACAGTCATCCCAGTCACTTGTTAAATAATTTATCTAGAATTAAATATATTGACAAAATTCTACTATGTGTTTAGATGGGAAATGAAGATGCAATGAAAAAGAACATTTGTATTATACATAGTATAAGAAATGCAATCTGAACATGTTTGTATTTATTTGGATCAACAGCACTATCAGAATTATGGTTATTCCTCATTGGACAAGAGTATTTAATAAAGTTTAATAAAGGCAAATACTCATTTACCAAGTTAAACAATTCTTTTATCTAAAGTGCCTCAGTGCAAAATTATATATATTCAACTTCCTTTTCTTTTCCTGAGACAATTGGAGTTAAGTGACTTACTCAGTCTCACGCAGCTAGGAAGTGTTAATCATCTGAGGCCAGATTTGAAGTCAGACTTCAGCGCTAGTGCTCTATCCATTATACCACCTAGCTGCCCCTCAACCTCTTTTTAAAAAAGATGATACGATGTTATATGCATTCAAAATCAGAATCAGAAAGAAAATTCAGACTTCTTCAGTGCTACTTAATAATAATTGTTTTATTTCAAAATTTTGGCAATAGTCTATTTTTAGTATTTGTATAGAATAATGCAGGTTGTTTGCAAATGAGATGAAATAATCTCAATCTCATTCTAGTTTTCTAGAATAAGAAAATAGTATATGTTCTGAGGTGTTGTGATACAGTCACCTGCCAGTGGCTGCTGGAGGTCTAACTCAGACCTGTAGAATGGATCTCTTCATGTGAGAGGAGGATGATGATGATACAAGGAGAGTGAGAGGCAGTTGCATTTTCTGACCTCTCTCTTCTTCCCTCTTGCCTCCAATTTCATTCCCAATCCACAAGGAGCTTCTGTGTTAGTAAAGGCTGATTTGCAACTCCTTCAAGTGTTATGATTCACAGCTGTGGAGGCTCTTGGAGAATTGACCTGCACCTTCATTTAGGCATAGTCCTTAACACTGGGAGACAAAAAGGGTATCATCTCTAAATTCCTATAGTAACAAATGAATCAAACAAGTTATCTAAGTAGTTTCCTAGAAACTATAAAAAAAATGAGGTTCTTTAAACATAGATCTGATGATGCTATTCCTTTATGCTACAAACTTCACCAGGTCCCTAATACCTCTAAGATAAAATGTAAATTCTTTTGTTTGGCTCTCAAAAGTCCTTCACAACTATATTATTTATTATAACTCTTTCTATAAACTATGGTTTAGCCAAACTGGGCTTCTCCTTCCGCTATCACTTTGTACAGGCCAACTCCCATGCCTAAAATGTATTTTTTACCTCAAATCTGCATCACAGAATGATTTTCTTCCTTAAAAAACAAATTAATGTGCCACATCCTGCACAAAGCCATTTCTGCCTCTTCAATCATTATCATCCCTAAAGCCTTTACTACTTTCTTTTTATTCTATATTTTTTGTATACATGTATTCTGCATACAATTATGTAAGATAGGAGAAATTTGGTTCTATTTCCCCAGATCAATTGATATAATCACAAGATAATAATACAAACAATGAAATATTAATACTATCCCTTTGTGAAATATGAACAACTCTCTTTAATAGAGTCAGAATGGAGCATTATAATGTAATAAACAATTATTGACCATATGCCTGGGTGTCCCTTAAAAGTAAGCCAAAGCAGGAACCAGTAGCCAGGGAAGACTCTAATACTTCGCTTTTGAACTTGAGGATAGTCATTTTACGGAGCACCCAACAAAAAGTATATTTGACAAGTTGAGGAGTACTCCAGAGGAGGAACTAAATTTTTGATACTTCAGTAGGGATATATAAGTACCTTTTGCAATTTTTGAGTCCCATTGGAAAAGAATTCTAATTTGATATCCTAATATTACAGAAATCTATTCAAGGGAAAATACATTTTTTGTTTCTTTGTTCTAGTCTATACTTGGATAATCTATTTTGGTATGATTCCTTCACATAACCAATTTCTTAAAAAAAAAAACTAAAACAAATTATTATGAGTATGGAAGCTAATGCAAACAGTAATAAATATTGCATCTATAGTATAATAATATAGTATTATAGATGCCTAGCAATTTGTCTTTGCCTAGAACATAAAATAAGCTCATCAATGTTTTTTCTTTTTTTTCTTTTTTGCCTTATTGTGACATAAATTTGGACAACTTGTGTGATCCTCATTAGGTTTGTCTGATGCTTCCAAAATTCCTAGTAATGAATGTCAAATGCTTAATCCTTTTTGGGGGGGAAGCTGCACATAACTTTTGGGTTTTTCTGAATGTGTTTATTTTCCTTCTAAGTTAGTCAACTACTCCAATAACTGATGAATTTGACTACCATTTAGATAGTTCTATCTATTGCAGAGTTTGAGGCACCTATTTGTTTTTTTTTTTTTTTTATTTTGGGCACTTATATGTTACAGAGAACCTAATGATTACATTTAATTCCCATTTAATTAAGAATTCTCTATGTATTTCAAGTCTCTGGAGAAATTTTGGCTTTTTGTGTTTCAGGGTGCAGAGAAATTTCCCAAAACTGAATTTGGTCTGTATATGAGAGTTGTAAGCAAACGGAATGACTTTCAATCTACTCCATATGCAACATCCTTGTTGGGAGAATCTCATATTCTGATAGCTCTGTATCCAGGTTTTTCCTACTAGAGGGATGCTTAACTTCCATCTCCACCTTTCCTTTTTGACAATATTATCTTTTAGTTAGAGACTTTTTTACACATCAATAATAGTAGTGATCTACGAGAAGTTTATAAAGTCATATCTGTTTTACTATCTGGTTCTACCAGCCATGGTAGACCTGAATCCTCCTATTAAGAGGGTAAAAATATTAAGATAAAATGCAATTTTTGTTAATTGTTGGAAATTGTGCCACACAAATGAATTTGAGTACTTCTATCAGTATAGTTATATATTCCATTTAATTTTTATTCACATATTTCTTATAAATTCATCATGTTGAAAGTTTTTCCTTAGGTCATTTAAGATTTCTTAGATATAAGTACAGTCCTTGAGGTGATCATTTATTAGCCTTTATTCTTACTACATCAGGATTTAAACTTTTTCTACTCATGAACCCTTTTCACCTGAACAATTTTTAAGTGACTACAAAAATATAAATATATAAAATAGGTATACAAAACAAACATTTACTGATAATAAATGATGACTTTGTGATCTTCACATTCAGTTATAAAATTCCATCTATAGTCATGAACCATAGTTTAAGAAGCTGGAAACTATCTGATTGGTTTTCTTTAATGACCAGTTTACCTACTTTTTCTGATCATATATTTTTTTCCTGAGGCAATTGGGGTTAAGTGACTTGCCCAGGGTCACACAGCTAGGAAGTGTTAAGTGTCCGAGGCCATATTTGAACTCGACTCCTCCTGACTTCAGGGCTGATGCTCTATCCAATGTGTCATCTAGCTGCCCCCGATCATACAACTTAATGATATCTTTTATATTTTACTTCATATGATAATGTGGAATACTTACATCTATCATTCATCTTTCTATTTCTCTATTGGTCAGTTTTAAATCTTATAAGAAAATGTTGGGCAGAGTTAAGATGGTAGAGAGTAGACAGGTCTTTGTCTGAATTCTTTCTGGTTTCCCTCATAATCAAGACCAGATCAAGCCTCTGAATGGGTTTTGGAGTGAAGAATCCACAAGTATTTGAAGTGTAACAAATTTCCAGCAAAAGCTATTTTGGAAGAACTTCAGGAAAGATCTTTCTTAATCAAGCAGTGGGAGAGGTGGCTTAGCATAGATGCAGCACAGGGAGACCCAGGGTAACGAGGCCACCGTGGGTCTGGGGGATCTAGTGGGAAGCTCTTAGCCAAAATACAATGGCATTGGCTACTCTGTCCTGGTTCACTGCTCTCTTGAAGGTAGCCAAGTCTTAGCCAAACAGCAACCTCAGTCTTTAATGAGCACATAGAACAGGGGCAGAAAGATTGTGAGAATCCCAATCCCCTGATCCTGGGCCTGGCCATGTGGACTATGGCCTGCCTTTGAAGGCATAAGATCATAGAGTATCTGTGTGAGCCTCTCCACAAGTGTCTGAAGTATGAGGATTCTTATGTGTGCAAGACAGACACTCTGTGTGTGGCCAAGCTGCATGACATCAACAGCCAACTGGTGGAGGACCAGGGCTTCCTAAACATCCTCAAGGACCTCATCTCAAACTCCAACCATATGGTGATGACCAACAATGTCAGTGGATCAGCAGACTAGTGGTGATACCTCCAATACAACTACAGACAGCAAAAAGTGAGATTCTAAATCCCAGCATAAAAAGTGGTACTTGGCCACACCCAGCCAGTACAGGAAAGACACCAGCAACCCCAGTCACAGAGCAGTGTGAAGCCTCTATTACCTATATAGAAAGATTGGGACAATCTTCATTTAGCAGATTTTACCCTTTAAAAATGAACAAAAAGCAAAAAAAAAGCTCAGAGAAGAACAGATCTCAAATCCTGGGGACACTAAAGGCAACTTGTCTCCAGATGAAGCCCCAAAGAGTCATATGAGTTGCTCTCCAACTCAAAAGGCTTTCCCAAGAATTCAAAAAGGATCTTAAAAGAGTTATAAGAAAAAAATGGCAAAGGAAATGAGAGCTTTGGAAAAGGAAACACGGAGATTGCCTGAAGAAAATTACTCCTTAACAAACAGATTTGGCAAAATGGAAAAAAGAAAGCAACTCCTTGAAAAAACAGAATTGGTGGAATGGAAACAGAGAACAACTCCCTAAAAAAAGAAGTGGTCAAATGGGAAAAAAAATCCAATGAAAAAAACAACTAATTTAAAAGTTCAACTGGCCAAATGTAAAAGGAGGTATAAAAAAAACTAACTAAAGAAACTAATTCATTAAAAATTAGAATTGAACAAATGGAAGTGAATGACTCGGCGAGACATCAAGAATCAGTCGAACAAAACAAAAAAAAAATGAAAAAAAATAGAAGAAAATGTACTTCCTCAGAAAAACAACTAAGCTGCAAATAGATCTAGGAGGACTAATCTAAGATATGGGAAGATAATATGTTTATAGATCTTTAATTTTTTTTTGTCTTAACTATCAAACCATTCTTCTATAGCTGGAGAGAATATCCCTGAACCCCATCTGCTCTTATGTACCTTAATCCTTATGCTCTCACTTGGCGCAATTCTCTTTGGATTTCATTTGTTTGTCCTTCTTACAAGTCTGGCTAGACAACAAAATTAAGCTTATGATTATAAAATAAAATGAAACCAGAAAAAAATTAATTAGAGAAATGCAAATTAATACAATTCCCTAAGTATTGCTTCACACTTCTCATATAGGCTAAAACTGCCAAAACTCTCAGTCATGGATTAGCCAGTGTAAAGTGCAAACACCTCCAGACTAACTCTGCAGAAACACCAAGTGAGGATCCCTGGGCTATCTGGGTTTGGCTGGAGCCTCAGCAAAAACCACAGAAACTTTTACCTCCCTAACAGCATGTAACATCAGGGGATCTGAGTCTGAGAAGACAGAGAAAAGTTCTACTGATTAGAAATGCCAGGCTCAGCTGTATTGCAGAGTTGTGTAGGCAAGAAGGTACAAGAACACCTGGTGAGTGCAAAAGCATGGGGTCAGGGATGCTGATGGATGCAGGCATTTTCAGAGTGAAGCTTTTGGCTTGAGATTTCAGGTCAGAGGTGAAAACTGAAGTGGAGCTAGAAGCACCATGCTCCCTACCCCATGATTAGAGGAGCTTATACAATTAATACTCATTTAAAAAAAATGAATTGTCAAAGAACAAAGAACCCAACCCTAGAAATTTATTATGGGAATTGGATAGACCAAGGTTCATCTTCAGAGAAGGATACTGCCGTGAAATAAACCTTTTTTTCTACCCTAAAGAGTAACATTAAATGGCTCCCTGCCCATAGAGAATTTATAGAACTCAAAAAGAAAAGTAAAACCAAATGAGAGATATTGAAGAAAAACTAAGTTAAATAACAACCATCCAAGAAAAACAAAAGATTATGAAAAAAGTTTATTAATCAGAGAGCCAGAATTTATGTATTCTTTAAGCTAGTGTTGCATTAACACCAGCTATATCCAGATGATGCTAGGATTAATGCATAGACCATACTTTGATATTTCAGTTTCATTTTAACTATCAATAACAAGATATCTATTGTAACAGGGTCACAAATAAAAGTAACTATTAATAACAAAGTATTTATCAAAATAGTCGTGAATAGTAGTATTTTTACTTGTATAAATATATGTAGATATGTATTCATATCTCTTTCTCTCTATATATATATGGAAATATATGTATGGATCTATGAATGGGTATGAATGTATATGTATGAATGTATATGTAGGGGAGCAGGTATGTGGGTGTGTATGTATATATCTATTAAATATATCTATACTCTGTTTGAGAGAGGTGGAGGAGGATAAAAGGGGAAATAAAAGAATAAAGTAAAAAATAAAGTGCACAGCAGAGAACATAAAAAAAAAACCCTGCAAAGAAGCAAAGATAGACACTTGTGAATATAATTTCTACTATTAATTTTAACTCTTACTTTTATTTATTAGTTCAATAGTTTTTTTTACTTTGAATTTTATTAAGATCCCATTTTATTTTCAGAATTTCAAATTTGATATTTAATTTAATTAATTTTATTTAATTAAAATTTATTCTTTTTCTAGGTTTTTAAATTGCATGTTCAATTCATTGATCATCTCTTTCTCTTTTTTATGCAAGTAAGCTTCTAAAGATATAAAATTTCTTCTTTGTTTTCAGCTGCATCTTATAAGTTCTGGTATGCTGTCTCATTATTATCATTCTTTTGGATGAAATTATAGATTGTGTTTAAGATTTCTTGTTTCAACAACTAATTCTTTAGGATCTGATTTTGGATGAAATTATAGATTGTGTTTAAGATTTCTTGTTTCAACAACTAATTCTTTAGGATCAGATTATTTAGTTTCCAATTAATTTTTGATCTATTTTTCCCTGGTCCTTTATTACATGTAATTTTTTTTTGCATCATGATCTGAAAAAAGACACATTTACTATTTCTGCCTTTCTGCATTTGATTTTGAGGTTTTTGTGCCTTAATACATTGTCATTTTTTTTTGTGTGTGTAGGTTCCAGGTACTGCTGAGAAAAAACGTCTATTCCTTTCTGTCTCCATTAAATTCTCTCCAAAAGTCTATCATACCTAATTTTTCTAAAATTCTATTTACCTCCTTAACTTCTTTTTTATTTATTTTGTGTTTTGATTTATCTAATTCTGTGATAAATCAAGCTTTAGATGCCCCACTAGTATAGTTTTGTTGTCTAATTTTTTTTCCAGTTCTCTTTCTTCTCTAGGAATTTGGATGTTATATCACTTAGTGTATATATGTTTAGTATTGATATTACTTCATTATCCATAGGTACCCTTTAGCAAATTGTAGTTTCTTTCCTTATCTCTTAATTAGATCTATTCTTGCTTTTGCTTGATCTGAGATCAAGATTGCTACCTCTGCTTTTTTTTTTTTATTTCAGCTGAAGTATAATAGATTCTGCTCCAGACTTTTACGTTTATTCTGTATGTATTTCTCTGTTTTAAATGTGTTTCTTGTAAACAATATATTGTAGGATTCTGGCTTTTAATTCACTCTGCTATTCACTTCCATTTTATGAGATAATTTATCCCAGTCACATTCAGTTAAAATTACTAACTGTATTTTCCATCATCTTGTTTTTCCCATGTTATACTTTTTTCTCTCCTTTCCCCTTTTCCTTCATCCCCAGTGCTTTGTTTCATATCACACCTGCTTCAACCAGCCCTCTCTTTTTACAGCCCCTTCTCCTTTCTTATCCTTTCCCCTTCTATTTCTATTCTTCCTTCTATTAGCCTCCCCTTTTCTTTTCCCCTTTCCTCTTCTACTTTCCTATAGGGTCAGACAAGTTTCTCTGTGAAGCTAAATATGTCTGATATTCACTCTTTGAGCCAAATCTGATGAGACTAAGGTTCACACAATGCTCATCCTCTTCCCTTTCCCCCTCAATTGATAGGTCTTTTTTGTCTTCATAAGATGTAAGTTACCCATTTTACCTTCATTCATTTTTCCTCTTCTTCCAGTACAATCCCATTTCTACCTCTAGTTTCTTTTTTATATCATCACAATAAAATGAAATTATACATACACCTTCTAAGTATACCCATAACAGAGATATAGTTCTCAAGAGTTAAACATTTCATCTTCCCATATAGGGATGTAAACTTTTTAACTTAAAAAAAAAAACAGTTATTTTTTTTCTTTCCTTTTTATTATTTTTTTTTATGTTTCTCTTGAGTTTTGTTTTTGAAGATCAAATTTCTGTTCAGCTCTGGCCTTTTCACCAGAAACAAATTAAATTCACCTGTTTCATTAAATGTCCATCTTTTCCCCTGAAAGATAATGTGCAATTTTGCTAGATAGTTGTTTTTTGGCTGTAATCTAAGTCCCCTTGCCATTCATAATAATATATTCCAGGCCCTTTGATCCTATAATGTCAAAATTGCTAAGTCTTGGGTAATCCTGATTGTGGATCTTCAATATTTGAATTGTTTCTTTTTAGCTGGTTGTAATTATTTTCTCCTTGATCTGATAATTCTGGAATTTGCCCACAATATTCCTTGGAGTTTTCATTTTGGGACATAGTTGGTGAATTCTTTCAATGGCATTTTACCCTCTGGGTCTAGGACATCGGGACAATTTTCTTTGATGATTTCTTGAAAGATGTGTAGGCTTTTTTTTCCATCATGAT
The DNA here is from genome assembly GCF_016432865.1 of Antechinus flavipes. Lineage (NCBI taxonomy): Eukaryota > Metazoa > Chordata > Mammalia > Dasyuromorphia > Dasyuridae > Antechinus > Antechinus flavipes. The sequence continues at coordinate 192,537,706 of NC_067400.1, read as the reverse complement.
TTTCAGGAAGTCCAATAATTCTTAGATTATCTCTCCTGGATTTGTTTTCCAAGTCAGTTGTTTTTCCACTGAGGTATTTTGAATTCTCTCTTTTTAAAAAAAATTTTGTCTTTGTTTGATTATTGATATCTCATTGAGTCATTCATTTCCATTAATTCAATTCTAAATTTTAATGAAATATTTTCTTGTTAGCTTTTTTAAATCTTCTTTTGCATTTGACCAATTGAACTTTTAATGAGTTGTTTTGTTCATTGGATTTTTTTCCATTTCACAAATTCTGTTTTTCAAGGAGTTGGTTTCTTCTTCCATTTCATCAAATCTGTTTTGCAAGGAGTTATGTGCCTTTTCCATATCACTAAAGCTGATAATTTGTTTCCTTTTCCAAACTTTCCTGAAAAGTTTTCATTTCTTTGCCCCATTTTTCTTCTTTTTTAAAAGAACTTTTTGAATTCTTCTAAGAGAGCCTTGTGAGATGGAGACCAACTCCTATGAATCTTTGGGGCTTCATTTGGAGTTGTTTTACTTTTAGTGTCATTAGGGAATGAAGTCTGTTCTTCTGTCTCCATAAGAAGTATCTGTGGTCAGATCTCTTTTTGCTTTTTTGCTCATTTTTAAAGGTTAAGATCTGCTCTTAGGGCAAAGGGGAAATTATTCCAAGCTTCCTCTATAGGTGACAGAGGCTTCACGCTGGTGCTGCTGACTTACTTTCCATGTAGCCAAATCCAGCATTATTTTGGGTTCAGGAGCTCACTATTTGTCTTTTGTAGTTGCATTAGATGTCTCATAGCTAGTCTGCTGATTCACTGACTTCTGAACCAGGACAGAGTAGCCAATGCTGCTATATTTTGGCTAAGAGCTTCCTGGTAGATTATCCTAGTGTTCAGAAGTCACTCTGCTCTGGTTCCCTGAGTTGTGTCTGCTTAGCTGCCTCCCTCTCCTCACCCCTACTGAGACAGATCTTTCCTGAAGTTCTTCCATATCTTCTGGATATTTTGTTACCCTGGAAATTTGTCACACTCCAAATATTTGTGGGTTCTGTCACTTGAAAACCCATTGAGAGGCTTGATCTAGTGTTAATGTGAGGGAAGCTAGGAAGAGCTCAAAGACCTGTCTACTCTCTGTCATCTTGGTTCCACCCCTCCTACCCCCCATTCTTTTTTGACCAGGACATTTGAATCCTCTCTGGTGTCTACTTGGCATGACAATGTTCTGTTCAGTTCTGTTTTGTTTTCCTTTCTTTTTTTCTTTAATATACAGAAAATTAAAAAAAAAGAAAAAAGAAAAGTTGGGCTTTGGAGTTAGGAGAGGGAGGAATAAACATTTATTATGTGTCTATTACAAGGCATTAAACTAATTGCTTCATAAATATTATCTCCTTTGACTCTCACAACAGCTCTATAGAGGAAATTATATTATCCCCATTTTTTTTTTGTAATTTCAGGTATGTTCAATGCTTCATTAACCCATTTTGGTTTTCTTGGAAAGATATTGGAGTGGTTTGCCATTTCTTTCTCTACTTCATTTTATAGATAAGGAAATAGGCAGAATTAAGTAACTTGTCCAGGGTCATAAAACTGGTAAATATCTGAATCCAGATTTGTATTCAGAAAAATGATTCACCCCAACTCCAAGCTTGGCACTTTATTCATTGCACTACGTCACTGTCCATTTTACAATCAAAGAAATTGAGGAATATAGAAATTAAGTAAATTGCCAGTGGTCACAAACTTTTAAGACAGGATTTTAAATCAGGTCTTCCTGATTTAAGTTAGGGAAAACTTAGGGTCTTCCATATGTACTATTTTTAAAATTACATTGAGCCTATCTCCCTCTGGAAAGATGTGATTTCTAAATCCACATATATCCAAGAAAACATACTGATGGAGGTGATATATAGACACATACACCTATATGTATTTATAGATATACACACAAATAAATATATAATATGTATTTACATACATATTGGGCTGCCATATGTAAGTTATACATTACATTTATATGTATGTGTACATATATTCATCTATATCTATATAATATATCTATATATTCATCAACTGTGGGATTTGGATGAGAGTTTAGTTTCCACAGAGTTAGGAAACTTAACATAAAGAAAAGCAGAGAAATAAAACTTAAATCAGAGAAATGAAACAGACACCTAAAAGTTGGGCTGATGTGGAACTAGGGAAACAAAATTTATAGAGGAAAGCCATACATTTGAATAAGAAACACACTATGAGATATATTTAGGTGTGGGGATTCACACTCATAGGGGAATAAGGTGCTCTAGATAGGCTAGAAACTCTGTAGTATCTAGTTAATCTGGAATCAGGAGATTGTGTTTTGGGGAGAGGGTATAAAATGGCATGTTTTTAGTGATTTTAAGTGCTAATTTCTGGACACCAGTCTTGCAAGATAGTAAATAAAAATCCTTTTCTGGATTCTTTAGTGAGTCTGAAGAGTTCTTGGTTTACCAAGAAAAAAAACATTTTAATGCTTTTTCTTTTACATCAATGGACCACAATTTACACTCAATGTCACAATTTTGACATTGTGCATTATACATTCTTCATTATTTTGGATACTACTTTGCATTGCTAAAATTTTAAAGGAAATGTTATAATCAAAGATGATATATTTATTTTTAATTCATTGCCTTTTAAAAAATAATAATAGTTTTTACTAACTTGAATTGAAATTACTGCATCACATAAATTGTCTTATCTCTATCGTTTTTCCTAACCTAGTGTGTGTTTTGACTTTTATTTTAAACAGTCAATGATCATGCCATTCTCCTCTTTCCTGAACCTTGGATTCCTCAATTGCAAAATGATGGAAACAGTATTTATACTACATAACTTTAAGATTTTTTTGAGGAAAGGATTTATAAACCACAAAATGCAACTTTAATGTGAATTATTAATTTTATTTACCCAAGTTCTGAAGCAGCCCTTAGATTTTTTCTTTTTTTTCTTTTTATACCACATTAAATAATTTCTAAATGTGTTCATAAAACTTAAAGAGCTAGATTGATAGCCCAGAGCAAAAATCATTTTGAAGCCAAACGATTTATATAAAATCCATCATATTTACCTAATATTTGTACTTTAGATCCTAAAGATGACAAAATAGAAAATATGCTTTCTTTATCAAGGCAACCACACTACAGAAGAAGCTTTTCATTTTCAAGTTAATTATGACCTCTCTGTATGTCTAAACCTGAGGGGAAAAGAGTTTTTTGTGAGTGAAAATGATTTAAAAGGCATTTCAATGTCATTTTTTTTCTGTAATCTCTTGCTAACTCTTAAATTATTTTAGGAAATATTACCTGTTTATGACAACATGCAAAGTGTAGGATTTTTTTCAAAAAGATTTTATAAATGAATTGATCTGAACTCTATGCTATGCTCTTATTCAAAAGTGGATGTTAGTTTTATGGATAGCAGGCCAATTCTCTTTCCCTAAATGTAAAGTCACCTGAGTTTTGCTGTCTGTCTGTCTCTCTGTCTGTCTGTCTGTTGGTCTCGCCTCTTTTTTCTTCTAAGGAGTCTTGAATATGAATTTCAACCAGGCCTGGAGAGCAGCCTGCTTTCACACCTTGTCTCAATCTGGGTTCACACCTTCTTGGTTTAGAATCCCAGGACATCACATATGCAAAATTCAAAAGGTGTCAAAGTGGGGCCCAGGAATATTACTTTTTTCTTTTTTCTATTCTTTTCTTTTCTTTCTTTTTCATTTTTTGGATTTATGTCAATCTGAGCTTTTTTTTTGCAGTAGAGAAAGTGAGAAAGTAGGTTGGGAACAAGCTGGAAGACATCTATTCTTTGATTCCTAGAATTGAAAGATATGTAGAGGATGCTTTCCCTAATACTCTTACAAGTTTTTGTTGCGTCTTTAGCAAATGGATATTTTTTCTTTCTTTTTTTATTATAGCTTTTTATTTATAAGATATATGCATGGGCATTTTTTCGGCATTGATAATTGCAAAACCTTTTGTTCCAATTTTTTCTCTCCTTCCTCCCACCCCTTCCCCCAGATGGCAGGTAGACTAATACATGTTAAATATGTTTAAGTATATGTTAAATACAATATGTATACGTATCCATACAGTTATTTTAGCAAATAGATATTAAAACACACTCATTTCAAGACAAAATACTAACATTTAAAGTTTTTTTTTGGGGGGGGACTGACTATCTAAATAATGTAACAAAAACAAATGTAATAAAAAGAGCACACACAAAAAAGTCAGAAAATGACAGATTAGAAAATATAATTTTCAAAAATATTTATAAATGAGAGGGAGTTGATTTCTTCTACTTCCCAGGTTCTGAAAAATATGTAGTGATGGTATTATTCTCTACCCCCATCAAGATTTGTGTTTTTTATCATGTTCCTTATTACTTGACTTGCAAACTGACACAATTTCAATGAACTACTTTTGAAAATATTTTCTAAAAAACATTTTTATATTATTCTCAGTCTTGAAGTAAATTACAGTTGTTCAGAAACAGCTGCTGCCGGTCTCAGACATACTCATAGTGTCAAGGTACCACACATCTGGGCTTGAAGGTCAGAGACTACAGGTCACAGAGTTCTTGCCATCAGGGATTCACTTGTTTTCCTTTTGTTCACTGTACATCTTTACAATTTCATCTTTATGTTTTTTGGTAATTTTTCTCCTTGAAAAAGAGGGATGGCCTACTCCAAGATCACTTGCTACTGGCAACTATGACTTTCTTTTTAATTGAAACATTTGTTATTGAGTTATATATCCTTTGGACTATGCTTGTTACAGTTTATTTGTATCAAAAAATTGTTTCATTTTCTGGAGCGAGTTATTAACTTACATAGCAAAATTGTTTTTTGTAGCATGTATGGTTTTGAAGTTTTTAAGACAGATTTAAATTCTAACATAGGAATATCTCTTCATAAAGAAAAAAGATAAACCTTAAATATTTTTTAAATTCCTTGAATCACATAAGGAGTATATAATTGAACACAGTAGGAGAAATGGATCACAAAAATGTATTACTGGGACCTGTAAATACCTATTTACATGTTTCCTTTTAATTTGTCTTAGAATTTAAATTCTTCTACATCTACATGCATATTTAAAAATGTTCACTTGTTAGTAATTCACCAGTGAGTCTATTTTGCATGTTTCATGCATATACAAAAATATATATTCATATATGTATTTATACATGATATATCTATGTATGGTTAATATACCTAGGGAATCTATTTTCTTTTTTATTAGTTTTCAAGGAAAATAATATAAAAGAAGCTGTTTCATCAGCATTTATAAAAATTTATAAAATTCTTATCTATTAAGAGGTTCTCATGTGCCCCCTTTCAATCTTATAAAGGAATTAATGAATAAAAACATCATATTGTTGATATTTAGATAGAAAGAAGAAGATACTTTTTCATATCCGTGTTGATGACTGTATTTGTCTACCAAACCATGTGCCTCCTACTTTTTCTAAATTTTATATAGCTCAAGGACTACCTGAATGAAGTGATAGATAGTTAAACTTATAAAATATTTCTATCCATTCTTAATTCAATTCCCATGATAAAAGTTTGAAAAAGCAGAGTCCCTTTCTTATTCAAATTCTGTCCATTTTTAAGGTTCATTTTCTCCATGAAGTATTCACTCAAATACACTAATTCAAATTCATCTTTTCCTTCAATAAGTTTTCAGTCTATACCACACAGTTCAGGTACAGTGAAAATTCTATGCATGCAAAGTAAAGAGCTTTTAATTGTTTTGTGAACTCATGACATTTGACATAAAATAAGTGCTCAGTAAATGTTGAATGGATGAAAATTCTATGGTTTCCTCTTGGCTTTTATCTTCCTTAAATTCTAAAAGCCCTTGCTATCCAAAAAAAAAAAAAAAAAACAACCCACTAAATAACATTGGCAGACATAGGCAGCACAGAGGATAGAGAACTGGACCTGGAGTTAGGAAGAGTCAAAATCCTGACTCAAATAATTACAAGCTATATGACTTTAAGCAGATCCTTTAACCTCTACCTGTCTTAGTTGTTTTATCTATTAAACAAGGTTGATAATACTATCTATCTTTTAGCATTGTTGTGAGGATAAAGTGAAAAAATCATAAAGAGCTTTGAAAACCTTGAAGCATTAACATAAATGTTAGCTATCATACACACATAAACATAAATAGAAACAAGGAAAAATATATATGAAACTGTGAACTTAAATATTTGTATTTTGTTTCATTTTTAAAGCACAGGTTAAATTTAACAGGACTGTAGAAAAAAATTGGCCTAGTATTGCTATATCTGTCTCCCTTGGGACTATTTTCTATTCTCTTTGTGTATCAGCTTCTACTTTTTTTATAATCTCTCTGCTTTTCACCTTCTGATTCATCTCCATTCTATCTGGCCTTCTTTCATTTATTCCTTTTAGTCGTGTCAATATTCAGAATGCCTAAAGAATTAATTCTTTTTCCACTCAAAAAATTTCCTTAGAAAACTCATAGAAAATTAACTCAAATTTAAAAGAATACAAGCCATTCCTCAGTTGATAAATAGTGAAAGGATATGGAACAGATAATTTTCAAACAAAGAAATTAAAGTCATTTCTAGTCATATGAAAAAATGTCCTAAATCACTATTGATTAGAGAAATGAAAATTAAGACAACTTTGAAGCCCCACTTCACACCTCTTAGATTGATTAAGATGATAGGAAAAGATACTGATAAATGTTGGAGGGTGTGTGGGAAAACTGGAACACTAATTCATTGTTATGGAGTTGTGAACTGATCTAATCATTCTGGAGAACAATTTGAAGCTATGCCTAAAGGGCTATCAAACTGTGCATATCCTTTATTGGGTCTATATCCCAAAGAGAGCATAAAGCAGAAGAAATGTAGCAATTTTCTTTGTAGTGTCAAGGAACAGGAAATTGAGTCAATGCCCATCAGCTGGAGAATAGCTAAATAAGTTATGAATGTGATATAATATCATTGTTCTTTAAGAAATGATAAACAAGCTGATGTCAGAAAACCCTGGAAAGACTTATATGAACTGATGCTAAGTAAAGTGAGCAGAACTAAGAGAACATTGTATACAATAACAAGAAGATAATGTGATAATCAACTGAGATGGACTTGCCTCTTTTCAACAATGAGATGACTTGAGACAATTTCAAAAGATTAGTGATGGAAAGTTCACAACCAGAAAGAGAATTATGAAGATGAATGTAGATAGATCAAAGTATACTATATAAACTGTTTTGTTGTTTGTTTGCTTATTTTCTTATTTTTTTCTTCTTTTGATCTGATTTTTCTTGTGCAGCATGAATATGGAAATATGTTTAGAAGACTTGCACATGTTTAACTTATATCAGATTACTTGCTGTCTTGAGGTGGGAGGGCGTAGAGAGGGAGAAAATTTTGGAACACAAAGTTTTACAAAGGTGTTTGTTAAAAACTATCTTTGTACGGATTTGGAAAAAAAAAACCTATATTAAAAAAAAAACAAAAACTTGTCTACTCTTATTTGACTCCAATATTACATTTGTATAAGTATTAAACAGGAGTTTCTACAAGAAAGTTCAATAACATGTGAAAATAATCATTTAGTGATCTAAGGAGACTCTTATGGTAGATGAGGGAAGAGGGAGAGAAGCTGTTGTCACAAGACTCCAAGTTAAGAAGTTTGTGGAGGAGAGAATTCCCATTCAAGCATTCCACGTCAACAATGACAACAGGAAATACATTTTTAAAAGTGCTTATGATACTATAACTTTTGAAATATTAAAGGAATTATTGTATATGTCAAAGGATGATGGATTTGAAATTTGAGGACCTGTATTTAAATCCTGATATTTTTACTTATTATAGAGTGACCACAATGAATAGCTTCTCCTTTCCTCACCTGTAAATGAGGGAGTTTGCTTTATATTACCTCTACAATCTGTCCTAGCTCTAAATCTATGACATTATGTAATTAATAATGAAAATGTGGGGAAGGGGAAAGGTGATTATAACTAAAAAATGATTCTTAGGAAGTAGAATTAGAGATTTCTCTGAAATTCTCTGAATTTCTCTGAAAGTTATAGGTTGGTCTAGATTATTATTCCATGCCACTCATAACAAGTGACAAGATGCAATGCCATTATCTTAACCAGGAGAAAACATATTGACTTTAGGGAAAACACTTGAGTATCTCTGTTCAATCAATCAATAGGCTATAGACTAAGTGTGAAAAGTCTTTGATTAGATCAGATATCTTTTGATTGAACCAGAATGACATGCTGGAAGTCTATTTATATTGGTTTAGAGATTTATTATTACATTCTATGACACCAGCAAGCAAGTTAGTATTATGAAGATTTTGATTATCTAGTAGCTTAGTGGAGGAAGTTTCCAGCCAAGCCTTTGATAAGGAATTGCTTAAAGTAGTTTAAGAGGTGTTTGGAATTTAGCCTCCGCTTTAATCACTCATCTCTCGCTGTGGCCAAAGTAGGACTTCATGTACTTTGGAAGAACAAAGAAAATGACCTTCTTTATCTGTGTTTTAACAGCATTCTCTAGAAAGCAATGACTGACAATAACGTTTGTATTAGAAACTGAAGGCATCTTGGACATGATGTGAAAATGCAAATTGAAGGCTTTCTAAGAAGCATGGTAAAAACACTACTTTACTCCTCACAGGGGACTCCATAAAAGAGAAAAAAGGATTTTCAGGAGCTGAATCATAATTTTGGCCCAACATAATCTCTAAATTTGATTTACTTTTTCTCTAGACTGTATTTGAAGTGAGAAACTCCTTACATATGTGAGATATTTGTTTTGTCTTGTTTTTATTACCAACTGTTCTTATTACCTAAATGAAGATTTCTTTTTTTTTTTAATATCAGCTTTCCTTTTATTTTGTAAATAAATTATATAATCACCTTCAAATAGTAAAACAAGCTTATAGTTACTCCTCTATGCATTTTTTAGTATAGCTTTTTGTTGACAGAACATATGCATGGGTAATTTTTCAACATTGTCCCTTGCAATCACTTCAGTTCCAACGTTTCTCTTCCTTCCCTCCACTTCCTCCCCTACATGGCAGGCAGTCTCATACATTTTAAACATGTTAAAGTATATCTTAAATACAATATATGTGTACATATTTGTACAGTTTTCTTGTTGCACAAGAAAAATCGGATTGAGAAAGGTAAAAGTAACCTGGGAAGAAAAACAAAAATGCGAGCAGTCCACGTTCATTTCCCCATGTTCTTTCTCTGGGTGTACCTGCTTCTGTTCATCATTGATCAATTGGAACTGAATTGGATCTTCTCCTTGTCAAAGATATTCACTTCCATCAGAATTTATCCTCATATAGTATTGTTTTTGAAGTGTATAATGATCTCCTGATTCTGCTCATTTCACTTAGCATCAGCTCATGTAAATCTCTCCAAACCTCTTTGTATTCATCCTGCTGGTCTAAATAAAGATTTCTTAATAAAAACTAATTTAATTCTATTTGAGATTAACCAATATTCATGGAGAGAAGCATCCCAAATTGGGGAAGGGGGGGTCATGAATTGTAATATCAGTTTATCATCACTCTGCAGAGTTATTTCCAGACACTGGTGTTTGGGGGATCTAACCTACCAAAACGAGGGCCAGTTGAGAGATGAGTTCATAACATGTGCTACAAGCTATCAATAATATCATTCCAGATCACAAAACCGCAGACCATGAAATACATACTTTGAAAACCGTAGAAAATGCTATAATATTTTCCTATGTGTGTTGTTTGGTAATTTCAGTTGAAGACTGACCCTTCATAACACATTCAAGGTTTTCTTAATAAAGATACTGAACTGATGTGTTATTTCCTTCTCCAGTTCATTTTAGACATGAGGAACAAACAGTAAAACAAAAGTAACCTGCCTAAGATCTAGAAAGTGTCTTAAGTCAGATTTGAACTTAAAAAAAAAAATAGGTTTTCCTAACTTCAAACCTGCCCTTTTATCCACTATGTCCCTAAGTATCCATATGCAAAGAAACTGCTGGCAAACATGAAAACAAGTCACCTTGTCAGGGATGGGAGTTGATTGATAACTTCAACAAACTACATGGGTTCCACTTATTTTTGACACGCTGAATCTACCAAAATTTATAGTTTCAGGTTAAGATGTTTATTATCTGCATAAAATCTTCAGTACTCTGGTCTTAGAATGCAGAGAAAAATGCAGAGAAAGATCTTCCTCTAGCAGCTAGAAAATAATCAGCTATACAGTGTCACACTGGAAAAACTGACAGATAACTGATGGCCAAAATTCTAAATTTTTCCCAGAGATGATGGAAATATAAAAATAAAGATTTGCATCCTGATTAGCAAACAATGGACAGTAACCATATCCATCAGATTCCATCTTCCATTTTGTCTCCCAATACTCCTTCTGCAAAGAAATTCACATCAAGCTCACCTTAACTAATTTTCCTGCTCATAACCACCATTCCCCATGCCTATAAATGATGAAGTAACAGGTTGTGGGAGATTGGTTCGAAACATGAAAAATTCACAACAGGTATTATCATAGTCGTAATGGCTAAGATGACAAGATAAGATAATGATGAATGTTGGAAGTGATATGGGAAAACTCAGACATTAATATATTGTTGGTGGAGTTGTGAACCATTCCAAACATTCTGGAGCTCAATATGGAACTACGCCCAAAGAGCTATCAAACTGTGCATACCCTTTGATCCAGCAGTGTTTCTAATAAGCTTGTATCCCAAAGAGATCATAAAGGAGGGAAAAGGATCCACATGTATGAAAATGTAGCACTTTTTTTGTAGTGGCAAGGAACTGGAAACGTAGTAGATGTCATCATTTGGAGAATGGTTGAATAAGTTATGGTATATGCATATTATAGAATATTATTGTTCTATAAGAAATGATCAGCAGGATGATTTTAGTGAGGTCTGGAGAGACTTAAATGAACTGATGCTAAGTGAAGTGAGTAAAACCAGGAGAACATTGTACATAGCAACAACAAGAAGATTATACAATGATCACTTCTGATGGCTATAACTCTTTTCAACAATGAGATGATCTAGGCCAGTTCCAATGGTCTTGTGATGAAGAGAGCCATCTGCACCCAGACAGAAGACTGTGGGGACTGAGTGTGGATCACAACATAGTATTTTCACTTTTTGTTGTTATTTGCTTGAATTTTGTTTTCTTTCTCATTTTTCCCCTTTTTGATCAGATTTTTCTTATGCAACATGATTCTTGGAAATCTGTATAGAAGAACTCATGTTTAACATATATTGGATTACTTGCTGTCTGGGGGAGAGAGTGGGGAAAAGGGATGGAAAAAGTTTAAAATGCATGGTTTTGCAAGGGAGAATGTTAAAAAAAACTATGCATATATTTTGAAATTAGAAGCTTTTTTAAAAAAAGAAAGAAGAGGCTTATGGGCAAAAGCAAAATGATGAAGTAGCAGATTGTGAGTTAAAGGGCTATTTCAAAATCAGAAAAAGAGTATGAGAGGAAATAAGGGTGGGAATTAGAGAGTTAGGGAGGAATCAGGAAAGGGCCTAGTTGAGAACAAACTCTCATATGGACTGTGTCTACATCAGCAAATGTATGATGGGATACCCGAAAGTGGGCTATGGTTATACAGAATAATGGAGATACTTTGTTCATACAGGTTATCTGTAGGACAAGAATGTGTGTAGTATGCCTGCTTAGGGATGAGAAATCTTTGAGATTTACTAACAAGACAGTCCCAAAAATTTGATCTCCCTTTGTGTGTGATATGGTCAAGAATGGGTAGAAGATGGCCTAGATTAAAGTTCACGTCATTCCTTACAATGGACACAGGATGAACTGGCTAAAGTTTACATCAGAACCACAATTACAAACAAATATAGTTTCCCCATTCAACTCTATTTTAACTGCAGAGGAAATAACTGTAGCCATCAATTAAGCACCTTGCTCTCTCAGTCTTAGAGAGGAAACAGGTATTTCAACTATATTTTTCATAATTTTTTTCCTTTAATAAAGAAGATAGTTTGATTTCCCCTCTCCTCCTTATAATATCCAGTTTGAGAGAAGCTAAGAGAAAGACACTAAAAGAATCTTTCTGCTCTTCTTGACACTATGGGACAGGATGGGCCCAACATTTAAGAATTTTCAGTACATTTCTTTCTCTACCTCTCTGCCTGCTATCCTTCTTAACCTACTTCCTTACAGATTTTTAAAGAGTTGATTGTGCATTATTTACAATATGGGGAAGGAAAAAGGATAGAAGGGATATGGACTTAGATGATAGGATGTAAGTGACATTCTATATTTATTGGAAGACTTTTTATACTAATAAGTTCCAAATCAGACTCTTTTTTCTTAAATATCCAAAAGATTCTACAGTATTTCTAATGAACATGATTAAAAGTTTTTTGAGAAACAGGGATTTCTTCTACCAAATATTCAAAGAACAATTAGCCCCAATATTTTATAAACTATTTGAAAAAATAGGGAATGAAGGAGTCCTACCAAATTCCTTTTATGACATAGATATAGTACTGATACCTAAACCAGGTAGGTTGAAAATAGAGAAAGAAAATTATACACCAATCTCCCTAATGAGTATTGATGCTAAAATCTTAAATAAGATATAAGCAAAAAGACCACAGAAAATCATCCCCAGGATAACACACCATGATCAAGTAGGATTTATACCAGGAAAGCAGGGCTGGTTCAATATTAGGAAAACTATCAATATAAGTGACCATATTAATAATCAAATTAACAAAAACTATATGATCATCTCAATAGATGCAGAAAAAGCATTTGATAAAATCCAACATCCATTCCTATTAAAAACTCTTGAGAATATAGGAATAAATGGACTTAAAAAAAATAATCAGTAGCATCTATTTAAAACCAGCAAGAAGCATGATATGTAACAGGGACAAACTACAACCATTCCCAATAAGATTAGGAGTGAAACAAGGTTGCCCACTATCACTGTTACTGTTTAATATTGTATTAGAAATGGTAGCTTTGGCAATAGGAGTTGAGAAAGAGATTAAAGGAATAAAAATAGGCAACGAGGAAACCAAATTATCACTCTTTGCTGATGATATGATGGTATACTTAGAGAACCCCAGAAATTATACTAAAAAATTATTAGAAAAACAGGGATTTCTTTGTAATTGGGGAACAAGAATTTTTAGTAGTTCATCTTTAGTTTCTCAGGTTTCCAGCTGCTTCCTTCCCAGTTGCCTTCATATTTGATATGCATCTGGGTACTGTTTTTTTTTTTTTTTTTTTTCTGTTTTCTTTCCCTCTTCATGTCCCAAGTTGCTCAACCAAGAACAGAATATTTTCTTTTTTAAAATTTTATAATAATATTTTATTTTATTTTATAATAACTTTATATTGACAGAATCCATGCCAGGGTAATTTTTTTTACAACATTATCCCTTGCACTCGCTTCTGTTCTTATTTTTCCCCTCCCTCCCCCCATCCCCTCCCCTAGAGGGCAAGCAGTCCTATATATGTTAGATATGCTGCAGTATATCCTAGATACAATATATGTTTGCAGAACCGAGCAGTTCTCTTGTTGCACAGGCAGAATTGGATTCAGAAGGTAAAAACAACTCGGAAAGAAAAACAAAAATGAAAATAGTTCACATTCATTTCCCAGTGTTCTTTCTTTGGGTAGCTGCTTCTGTCCATCATTTATCAATTGAAACTGAGTCTTTGTCAAAGAAATCCACTTCCATCAGAATACATCCTCATACAATGTCGTTGTTGAAGTATAAAGTGATCTCCTGGTTCTGCTCATTTCACTTAGCATCAGTTCATGTAAGTCTCTTCAAGCCTCTCTGTATTCATCCTGCTGGTCATTTCTTACAGAACAATAATATTCCATAACATTCATATACCACAATTTACCCAACCATTCTCCAGTTGATGGGCATCCATTCAATTTCCAGTTTCTAGCCACTACAAACAGGGCTGCCACAAACATTTTAGCACATACAGGTCCCTTTCCCTTCTTTAGTATTTCTTTGGGATATAAGCCCAATAGAAACACTGCTGGATCAAAGGGTATGCACAGTTTGATAACTTTTTGGGCATAATTCCAGATTGCTCTCCAGAATGGTTGGATTCATTCACAGTTCCACCAACAATGCATCAGTGTCCCAGTTTTCCCACATCCCCTCCAACATTCATCATTATTTTTTCCTGTCATCTTAGCCAATCTGATAGGTGTGTAGTGGTATCTCAGAGTTGTCTTAATTTGCATTTCTCTGATCAATAATGATTTGGAACACTCTTTCATATGAGTGGTAATAGTTTCAATTTCATCATCTGAAAATTGTTCATATCCTTTAACTATTTATCAATTGGAGAATGGCTTGATTTCTTATAAATTTGAGTCAGTTCTCTATATATTTTGGAAATGAGGTCTTTATCAGAACCTTTAACTGTGAAGATGTTTTCCCAGTTTGTTGCTTCCCTTCTAATCTTGTTTGCATTAGTTTTGTTTGTACAAAGGCTTTGTAATTTGATATAATCAAAATTTTCTATTTTGTGATAGGTAATAGTCTCTAGTTCATCTTTGGTCACAAATTTCTTTCTCCTCCACAAGTCTGAGAGATAAACTATCCTATGTTCCTCTAATTTATTTATAATCTCGTTCTTTATGCCTAGGTCATGGACCCATTTTGATCTTATCTTAGTATATGGTGTTAAGTGTGGGTCCATGCCTAATTTCTGCCATACTAATTTCCAATTATCCCAGCAGTTTTTATCAAATAATGAATTCTTATCCCAAAAGTTAGGATCTTTGGGTTTGTCAAACACTAGATAGCTATAGTTGACTATTCTGTCTTGTGAACCTAACCTTTTCCACTGATCAACTAATCTATTTCTTAGCCAATACCAAATGGTTTTGGTGGCTGCTGCTTTATAATATAATTTTAGATCAGGTACAGCTAGGCCACCTTCATTTGATTTTTTTTTTTCATTAATCCCTATAAGATTCTCATCTTTTTATTGTTCCATGTGAATTTTGTTGTTATTTTTTCTAGATCATTAAAATATTTTCTTGGAAGTCTGATGGGTATAGCACTAAATAAATAGATTAGTTTAGGGAGTATCGTCATCTTTATTATATTCGCTCGGCCTATCCAAGAGCACTTAATATTTTTCCAATTATTTAAGTCTGACTTTATTTGTGTGGAAACTTTTTTGTAATTTTGCTCATATAGTTCCAGAGTTTCCTTTGGTAGATAGATTCCCAAATATTTTATGCTATCAACAGTTATTCTGAATGGAATTTCTCTTTGTATCTCTTGCTGTTGGATTTTGTTGGTGATGTATAAAAATGCTGAGGGTTTATGGGGATTTATTTTGTATCCAGCTACTTTGCTAAAATTGTGAATTATTTCTAATAGCTTTTTAGTAGAATCTCTGGGGTTCTCTAGGTATACCATCATATCATCTGCAAAGAGTGATAGTTTGGTTTCCTCATTGCCTACTCTAATTCCTTTAATCTCTTTCTCGACTCTTATTGCAGAGGCTAATGTTTCTAATATGATATTGAACAATAATGGTGATAGTGGGCAACCTTGCTTCACTCCAGATCTTACTGGGAAAGGTTCCAGTTTTTCCCCATTGCATATGATGCTTACTGATGGTTTTAAATATATGCTCCTGACTATTTTAAGGAAAAGTCCATTTATTCCTATGCTCTCAAGTGTTTTTATTAGGAATGGATGTTGAATTTTATCAAATGCTTTTTCTGCATCTATTGAGATGATCATATGGTTTTTGTTTGGTTGGTTATTGATATAGTCAATTATGCTAATAGTTTTCCTAATATTGAACGAGCCCTGCATTCCTGGTATAAATCCTACTTGGTCATAGTTTATTATCCTGGGGATGATTTTCTGTAATCTTTTTGCTAATATTTTATTTAAGATTTTAGCATCAATATTCATTAGGGAGATTGGTCTATAATTTTCTTTCTCTGTTTTCAACCTACCTGGTTTAGGTATCAGTACCATGTCTGTGTCATAAAAGGAGTTTGGTAGGACTCCTTCAATCCCTATTTTTTCAAATAGTTTATTTAGCATTGGAGTTAATTATTCTTTAAATGTTTGGTAGAGTTCACATGTAAATTCATCTGTTCCTGGGGATTTTTTCTTAGGGAGTTGGTTGATAGTTTGTTCTATTTCTTTTTCTGAGATGGGACTGTTTAGGATATTTACTTCTTCCTCTGTTAGTTTGGGCAAGCTATATTTTTGGAGGTATTCTTCTATTTCATTTAAGTTGTCAAATTTATTGGCATGAAGTTGGTCAAAATAACTCCTAATTATTGCTCTAATTTCCTCTTCGTTAGTGGTGAGTTCTCCCTTTTCATTTTTAAGACTAACAATTTGATTTTCCTCTTTCCTTTTTTTAATCAGATTTACTAAGGGTTTGTCTATTTTGTTGGTTTTTTCATAGAACTAACTCTTAGTTTTATTAATTAATTAAATAGTTTTTTATTTACTTTCAATTTTATTGATCTCTCCTTTTTATTTTTAGAATTTCAAGTTTAGTATTTGACTGGGGGTTTTTAATTTGTTCCTTTTCTAGCATTTTTAGTTGCAAGGCCAATTCATTGACCTTCTCTTTCTCTATTTTATGCAAATAGGCCTCTAGAGAATTGAAATTTCCCCTTATTACTGCTTTGGCTGTATCCCATACATTTTGGTATGATGTCTCATTATTATCGTTTACTTGAGTGAAATTATTAATTATGTCTATGATTTGCTGTTTCACCCAATCATTCTTTACTATAAGATTATTTCATTTCCAGTTATTTTTTGGTCTACTTTCCCCTGGCTTTTTGTTGAATGTAATTTTCATTGCATTGTGGTCTGAAAAGGATGCATTTACTATTTCTGCCTTACTGCATTTGAATTTGAAGTTTTTATGTCCTAATATATGGTCAATTTTTGTATAGGCTCCATGAACTGCTGAAAAGAAAGTGTACTCCTTTCTGTTTTCATTATATTTTCTCCAGAGATCTATCATATCTAACTTTTCTAGTATTCTATTTACCTCTTTGACTTCTTTCTTATTTATTTTGTGGTTTGATTTATCTAATTCTGAGAGTGCAAGGTGGAGATCTCCCACTATTATAGTTTTGCTGTCTATTTCTTCTTGCAGCTCTCTTAATTTTTTTTTAAGAAATTAGATGCTATACCACTTGGCGCGTATATGTTTAATAATGATATTGCTTCATTATCCATGCTATCCTTTAGCAAGATATAGTGCCCTTCCTTATCTCTTTTAATTAGATCAATTTTTGCTTTATTTTGATCTGAGATCAGGATGGCTACCCATGCTTTTTTGACTTCACCTGGAGCATAGTAGATTTTCTCCAACCTTTTACCTTTAACCTGCATGTATCTCCCTGCTTCAGGTGTGTTTCCTGTAAACAAAATATTGTAGGATTCTGGCTTTTAATCCATTCTGCTAACCATTTCTTCTTTATGGAGGAGTTTACCCCATTCACATTTATGGTTAAAATGACCAATTCTGTATTACTTGCCATCTTGTTAACCCCTGTTTATGCTTTTCTTCCTTCTTTTACCCCCTTCCCAGTATTAAGCTTGTGAGCACCACTTGCTTCTCACACCCCTCCCTTTTTAGTATCTCTCCCCCCTCCACCTGCCTTAGATTTCCTCCCCCTATCTTACCCCTTTCCCTCCCCATTTCTGTATTCCCTTCCGCTTAGCTTATTCCTTCCCTTTTCACTTTTCCCTTCTCACTTTTCAATGAGGTGGGCGAAGTTTCACCATAAATTGAATATGTCTAAAATTTTTCTCTTAAAGCCAATTCTGAAGGCAGTAAGATACCCACTATATTCATCCCCCTCCATTCTTTCTCTCAGATATAATAGGTTTCCTTTGCCTCTTCATGAGATGTAGTACCCCCACTTAACCCTTTTTCTGGTACAATGTCTTTTCCACATCTAGTTTCTAGACCAAGGTATACATGTATTCTTTATACATCTTTATATCAGAAATATAGTTCCCAAGATTAATCTTTACCTTTTTAGAGTTCTCTTGAGTTCTATATTTGTAGATCAAACTTTTTGTTAAGTTCTGGCTTTTTCATCAAAAATAGGTGAAATTCGCTTACTTTGTTGAATGTCCATCTTCTTCCCTGGAAAAATATGTTCATTCTTGCTGGGTAAGTTATTTTTGGTTGCATACCAAGTTCCTTAGCCTTTCGGAATATCATATTCCAGGCCCTTCAATCCTTTAATGCGGATGCTGCTAGATCCTGGGTGATCCTTATTGTGGCTCCTCGATACTTGAATTGGATTTTTCTGGCCGCTTGCAATATTTTTTCCTTCGTCTGAGGGTTCTGGCATTTGGCCACTATATCCCTTGGTGTTTTGATTTTAGGATCCCTTTCAGTGGGTGATCGATGAATTCTTTCAATGTCTATTTTATCCTCTGTTCCTATGACTTCTGGGTAGTTCTCTTTGATAATTTCCTGGAGAATAGTGTCCAGGCTCTTTTTTTCATCATACTTTTCTGGGAGTCCAATGATTCTCAGATTGTCTCTCCTGAATCTGTTTTCCAGGTCTGTTGTCTTCCCCAGAAGGTATTTCACATTCTTTTCCATTGTTTGATTTTTTTGGATTTGCTTGACTGATTCTTCTTGTCTCCTCGAGTCATTCAATTCCACTTGTTCAATTCTGATTTTTAATGAAGTGTTTTCTTCACTCACTCTTTTAAAATCTTTTTCTAATTATCCCATTGAGTTCTTTTGTTCTGTGGAATTTTTTTTTTCCATTTCACCAATTTTGTTTTTTAGAGAGCTATTTTCTGTTTCCAGTTCACTAATCCTATTTTTCAAGGATTTTATCTCTTTATCCACTCTCTCTTTAAATGAGTGGGATGACTTCTCCAGACTCTCTTGCCAAGCCTCCTTCTCCTTTTCCCATTTTTCTTCTAGCTCCCTTGTGAGAGCCTTTTAAACTACTTCTATGAGATTCATCTGTGCTGAGAAACAGATGATCTCCTCCTTTGGGGATTCACCTGGAGACTGTCTGTTTTCAGTCTCCTCAGGATTTAGAGTCTGCTCTCTTTCTGTATAGAAGCTGTCAAGGGTTAAAGTCCTCTTCAATTTTTTGCTCATTATGTCAAAAATCAAAGACAAACTAGCAAAAAGGAAAAAAGAAATCACCCCTAATTTGGAGTCTGCTTTTTTGAGGGAGGGACTGGGTGGTGTTACCGAGCTTCCTCTACAGACTGCAGGGGCAGCAGCGAGACACTAGCCCTACTGTGCTGTGCCTGCGCTCTGAGATCCCAGAGGGTGCTGAATCACTGTTGGGGGGGGGGTGTGGCCACATCCCGAGAGACTCCAGGTGTTTTGGGTTGTATTCTTCACCCCCCGGTGTTTTTAGCTTCTCTGCTGGGCTGCTGGCTTGCTGCCAGGGCAAAGTATCCAAACCTGTAGCAAAGCTCTCTCCGCAGAGACGCTTGCGATCACACCCCACCCCCTCTCCAGTCTGCTTGGCTGTGAGCTGCCTTCTGTGCTCTCAGGTGCCTGCCCACACCCTGCGCCTGATCCAAAACCATCCCAGCCCTCGCGCAAAAACAGACCTTTCTTGGTGAATCTCAAGGATGGCTTCTCTTGATAACTATTTGTGGGGTTTTTTTCAGTCAAGCATCAATTCAGAGGCTTGTAATGAAATGGATAGTGAGAGAAAAATGCGGAGCTTACACAGCTGTGTGCCTCCTCTCCACCATCTTGGCCCGGAAGTCCTGAACAGAATATTTTCTATATTTTTAAGGGGGAAACCCTGGAAGCACTGTTTAGGGACCAGATTTCCCTATCCTCCCCAAATGCTCAAACCCCATAGTCCAAAGATCAGTGTCTTCCCCAGAAACCAATTCTAACAAATGCATCTCAAAGGAATTTTCTATTTTCAGTCTTTCCACAGAGCAGTGTCTGTTCTGTTTTGAAGTTAATGGATAATGACCACTCCATGCACTTAGCTTTGACCTGCACCAATTCCATTATATTTAGATTGGATGTGGTCTTTGAATCAGTAGTCAAGGAAATATAGGATTTTGGATGAAAATGCTCCTGGGAATCAGGTATAATTTTTCTCCAAGCCTGGTCATTTCCATTCTCAACTATAGCAAAAACAAGAGAATTGTGATAAGAATTTGGATTGAGAGAGGGACTACCTCAAGAAAGCAGGTATAGAATATGCTTTTAAGCATTAAAGGTTTTCTTCCCTCATATTCAAGTGGATGTTCCTTTCTAAGTAGACTCTTTGTTTCTTTTGTTTATATTTAATTTTATTTTTAATTTGTGGACTAAAACAAGCATTTCTGTAACAATACAATAAAAAAGGATTGTGCAGGAGATTACAAATCTATTATACACAAATTGCTTTTCTTTTAAATATACAACAAAAGTATCATGGAAATGTCTTTTTTATTCCCTCTTCTCTCCTCCCCTAGAGATGGCTACTGTTAGACACAGCTAGGTGTATAAACACACACGTGTGTGTATGTGTGTATGTACATGTAAAATTATCCTATTTGTCAGTTCTTTATTTGAATGTAATAGTTCATTTTGTATTTATAATAGACAAAAAAATTGTTCATTCAAAGTCATTCTTAAAACAACATTGCTGTAACTTTTACAATGTTCTCTTGGTTTTGTCCATTTTGCTCTTCATTATTTTATGTAAGTTTTTGAAAATCATTAAGTTCATCATTTCTTATAGCACAGTGACCAACATGTTTAGCTGTCCCCCAACTGATAAACATTTTAAAACAGAGATTTTCTAGAGATAAAGTATACGTAAGGATCAGAAATAGCCAATGAAAGTTCCTTATACTGGGGTAGTGACTGTCATGTTGGTGGTAAGAGTATTAATTGATTTTTTTCTCCAGTTATCTGGTATTTTCCCCCTTCTGCAACTAACATGAAAATGTATCTCTTGGCATTTTCAAAATCAAGTCATCTTTAACAGAATGGCATAGGTGTGTACTTGGTCTCATTTTCATATTTCCCATCTGCATATTCTGAAATGCCATCTTTAGTTTTCTCTGCACTAAAATAATAAGGAGGTCTTATGTCCACCTACAGGGATCCCGCTGTCATTTAAGAAAAAGGAGAATAAATTGCTTTGGCAATTCTCACAAGGTTTTTCAGTGTCTCTTGGTTATCCTTGCTGCCTCTACAAATGTTTTTTGAGTCATTTGGATTTAATATCAAAATTTCTGAAAATTTGTTTTTTCTAATTTTATATCACTCTTTTACTAGGAAATAGCAGCACATAATATCCTGGCTCTTTCACTATATTTTATAAATGAATTTGTATTTTAAACTGAAGTTTCCAACAATTGTCACAATTATATGATTTTCAAGAAAATCAAGTATTTGCTATTTGAGGTCACTGATGGCTACTTGATGCAGATTAAATTTAAGGAAGAAATTATTATAATCAGAGTCAATATCTTTACTATCACTTATTTTCCATTTTATGGAGTAGTTAATTAGTTAATTAATTAGTTAATTAGAATAAGTCACTTTCAAGCTTTTGAAATGGTATATAATATCACCTCTTCTTTTCTCATCTTCCCTTTTATCATTTTTGTTTGATTTTGACATTGACCTTTGCTCTAATTAATTGAAGTTTTTTTGGCTGCACACAGATAGCTGATTTATAAATGACTTACAAATAAGTAACCAGTTTCTGACTAAAATAGAATATTTTTTTGTAAAATTCAGTGCTTGCTCCATCCAATACTTTTTGTCTTCTTGTAGAAAATATATATGGAATAAACAACTCCATACAAATGCTGCAAATTTCTACTAATAAAAGCAATTTAAATTAAAAAAGCTTTGAGAATTCATTCATCAAATTGACAAAAAAAATTAAAATGAAAAATAAAAATTCTCAGAGGGGCTATGGAAAACAATTTTTGTTGAATTGTTCCAACCATTCTGGAATGTAGTTTAAATTTTGAAAGCATTAATTAAATTAATGCATACCCTTTAAATCAGTACTACCACTATAAGGCCTATAACCCAAGAGTTCAAAGAAGAGGGAGCAAATCCACATGTACAAAAATATTTATATTTGATTGGCAGTTGTCCTTTATTTTTGAAGAGAACCAAAATGATACCACTATGTTAGAATTAAGTTACAGTATGTTCGACTGTGACTGATCAGAACAATATGAGCTCAGAATGCTCTGCCACAGCCACGTGGGACAGAAGTAGTCCATATGAACATATGAAAATAGCTTCTCTAATTTTGAATATTTTGCCTTTCCTTTAGGCTAATTTGTGATTGACCACCTTAGTGTCCTGGATACTTTAGAATAGCCGGAGTCAGGATGAGCAAAAGTCCTTGATCTTTATTCTTTGTGGACGTGAGAGGAATGGCCACATGAATCTGGGCAGGAGTCACTCTGGCTTGTCTTACTCCACCCTCTAATCCCGCTTCCAATCTCTCTATACACCAACAGACTGAGCCAACACAGAATGGTGGAGAGGCCATTTTCCAAGCAAATGCTAATAGAGTAGTGTCCAATAAGTAATTAGCCTTAAGTGCTTGGTAATCCAAGTGCATCTGCTCAGAGATGCAGCCCTTTACAACTCCTACTTTCTTTTGTTTTAGAACACAGGTGGTCATGCCATCCCTGACTTTTCAGGGAGGTGAGGACCCCAAAAGGGAGGTGATCATGCCCTTCCTGATTTCTCAGGAAGGGAGTGAAAGCACTAAAAAAGAGGTGATCACTCTCTCCCTGACATCTCAGAAAGGGAGATGGAAAGCACCAAAGGGAAGTGGGGATTGTTGGCGGCTTTCTGGGCTGAAGGATCTTATTAGAAACAGGTATGCACAAACCATCAGCATGGGAGTTATTACACAAGCACATAGCAATAATGCACAGGCTATTAGTGATGACTCTCCCCACAGTCAGTGCAGGCTCAATGTGGTGTAACAAACACAAATTGAACATGCAAGTAGTAGTATACAAACAATAAAAATCAACATGGTATTGTAAAAGATTTCCAGAAGTCCTAGAAGGAGGGTATGTAAACAACAGTCACACATATGCCTTCTTCAGCAGCCAAGAGATGGTCCAGAACCAATCTATTGTCCATTGCTTCACATGCCAGAAAATCCAATGATCCCCACAAGATTTTGAAGTCCTGCAATAGTCTTATCATTTCTCAGAAAATCCAATGATTCCTGAGGGTTTTGAAGTCCTACGACAGTCTTATCATGTCTCAGAGAATCCAATGATTCCTGAGGGTTTGAAGTCCAACAATTTTTGATGTCCATGAGTCAAATGCGATAATTGCCATGCTCTTTCAGTGGTGGGCACAGTCGAACCACCCGGTGTTTCTTGGGTCTTCTCCTTCGTTTCAAGGGTCTGCTCCATCTCTCTCCAATGTACAAGGTGAATACAGCTTATTGGCACCTATCTGATTCCTTCTTCACCTGTAGAGATACAAGCAAACCTCTCCCCCAAGCAGTTAACTTATCTGGTCCCTTTCATTAACCACTTTCTGGTTCTCTCCACATCACCTGGCGATTATCTAAAGATAGTGGAGCTGCTCGTACTGGACACTACCCTTCCGGTGGGTTATAAAACCTGTCTGCAGGAGCAAGTGCATCTTTGTCAAAAATCAAGAAGGTAATAGTATAAAGGGCTAGATTTAGAAGTTCTTTAGGGTTACCTGTGGCTCCCCCTTTCTTTTGTTTTTGGAGCAGCATCTTAATGTCTCTGTTTCTCTTCTCTACTATTGCCTGTCCTTGAAAATTAAAGGGTATGCCAGTGGTGTGTAAAATCTTATACTATGCACAAAAGTATGCAAAATGTTTAGAAGTATATGCAGGTCCATTATCTGTTTTTATTGTTTGTGGCACACCCATAATTGCAAATGCTTGGATAAGGAATCAGTGACCACTTGAGCTGTCTCTTTTGCTGCTGGTATTGCAAAAGTGAATCCTGAAAAGGTTATCTACCACAACATGGATAAAAGACAGACAACCAAAAGATTTATAAGGGGTCACATCCATTTACCAAACTTCATTGGGTCTCAAACCAAGAGGATTTTTCCCTGGAGGCAGTGTAGGTGCCTGGAAAGGAAGGCAAACTGTACAGGCTTTTACTATGCTCCTAGCTTCCTCTTTTGTTATTCCAAATTGTAAATTTAAATCTTGAGCAGCCTGATGATATTTAAAATGAGATTCTGGGGCTTCTTGAAATAAAGGAGTATTGGCCAACATAGTTAGAAGGCTATTTGCCTTTGAATCACCATGAAAAACAGGACCTGGCAGTCCACTATGAGAGTGGACAAGCAAGATATAAATCCTTCCTGGATGCTTTCTCACTTGAAGTTCCTTAAAGAGCTGATATATATTAGAGACTACACATTTTATTTGGGTTGTGGCAATTCTTTGTACCACACCTACTGAATAGGCTGAATCGGATATTATATTTATATCTCCTGCATAATAAGAATGAGCTAGAATGATTGCATACAATTCATTCTGCTGAGTGGATTCAAAAGGAGTTCAGTGCCAATATTATGTTTGAATGCATCTATAAAGATAGTTGGTCCCTTTAGAGGACCTTGAGAAACCTTTTCTTCAAGAATCCATTGCCAATTATGTAATAGTCTGGTTATCTTTAAGGGAGACCTGTATGTAAAATTTGGAGCCACAGTTAATAAAATTTACCACTCTTGTATGGTTTCACAACACACATTAATTTGTGTATTAGTATAAAAGGTGTATATCTTGTCAGGTCTTATCCCAGATAATTGTACTGTTCACTTAATGGCCTTCAATAACATTCTAGCCACAAGCACTGGGTAAGGAGTAAGGCTTTGTTCTGGTTGTGCTGGGAGGTTCACCCACTTTATCACACTGTCTCCTTGATGAAGGAGTGCTGTGGGTGCCTCTTTTATAGCAAAAACTAAGGGTTTTTGAGTGACTCTTTTAACCACATTGGATAACACAATTCAACTTCTTTCAAAGCCTCTCGAGCTTCTTTTGTAAGCTGACATGGTGAGTTTAAAGCACTGTCTCCCCTTAAAATGTCACATAATGGTTGCAATTGATAGATAGTCAAGCCTAACACTGGACACTTCCATTGGATATCTCCTATCAATTTCTGAAAGTCATTTAAGGTGTTTAGCTTCTCTGTTCTTAAAGACAGTTTTTGTACTGTAAGCATCTTATCCTAAATATTGAAAAAGAGCATGTCTTTGAATTTTTCTGGAGCTATGAGCAATTTGTAATTGCTTAGTGTTTCTATGATCTTTTGTAGACATGCTTCTAACATTTGTTCCTCAGGTGCACATCCCAATATATCATCCATGTAATGTAATAATATTACTTTTGGAAATGCTTTTCTTACTGGAGTAAGAGCAGCAGCAATATACATTTGACACATAGTAGGGCTGTTTTTCATTTCCTGTGTCAAAACTGTCAATTTATATTTTTTATAAGGTGCAGCTAAGTTAATGCTGGGCACTGAAAAGGCAAATCTTTTCATATCCTCTTATCTAGAGGGATAGAATAGAAATAATTCTTAATGTCTATAACCCAGAGAGGCTATTCTCTAGGCAATTGAGTAGGAGATGGAAGTCCAGGCGGAAGAGTTCCCATAGTTTCCAACTATTCATTTTTCTTTCTTAAATCAGTCAACATCCTCCATTTTCCAGATTTCTTTCTTAAAACAAATATGGGGGAATTCCAAGGACTCAGAGAAGGTTGTAAGTATCCTTGGTCAAGTTACTCCTGTATTATATCTAATAAGGCCTGAATTGTATCACTATCTAAGGGCCACTGGTGTATCAGTTTTTCATTGGATAGGAACAGGTTCCAGGTCTTCAATAGCAGCCCTGCCTAAAAAACTGAAATACTCATTTGTGATCCTAATTGTTGTAAAATGTCTCTTCCCCATAGATTGATGGGGATATTTTCAACTATTAAAGGAGTAAAAACTCCTGTTTTATCTTCAAAAGTCCATCTCAAAAGGGTAGCACTAACTTCAGCTGCTATTGATTCTTCTATACCAGACATGTAGGTGTCTGCCTTAATCTTTGGCCAGTGACTGGGCCAGTTGGCACTCCTAATGACTGTATGATCTGCACCAGTGTCTACCAATCCTTCTACTAGTATGTCATTTATATAGATAATGAGCATAGGCTGATCAGTTGTAACTCCTGCAGTCTAGAATATTCTTGGATTCTGTTATTTGGAGTCAGAATCTGGCCAACTATTACCAGATTGCTTATTAGGAGTCTGAATCAGTAAACCTGATGCTACTACTTGTCCTGGTTGATGAGTTATTGCCTACCTGTATTAGTGACTGGGATATTATCTACACATTCCCCAGTTTCCCACATCAGTGTATTGATAGACACGGTTTTGTATGTACTCTCAGAAGGTGAAATGGTCAAACCTACTGTGCCTGGAGGCAAGGGATCCATAGGCTGGAGAGGAACAGATTTCACTTCTCCAGGGGATATCTCAGTTGTCCCAGTTGCATATAACTCTATTCTCCCCAATTGTAATCCCTTTATCCCATCAGGTTGCTTCCTGGCTGATTGATTGTGTAATCCCTTTTTCCAATCAGATGGATTCCTGGCTGATTGGTCATGTATGGGTACTGGACTTCTAGACACTCTATGGGTGTACAATTGGCTGCCATCATGCCCCAAGTGTTTTTTCTTTGGGGCCCTGGAGCTGGGCCTTTCATCCCGTTTCCCTGAATCAGTCTTCATTCTGAGGCCCAATAGAAGCCTCTGTTTCATTTTGGATATGGGGTATCTGGTCTTGTTCTCTCACCCTGTTTTTTCATTTTGTCTCTATGCCAACATTGAGCTTTCACATGCCCTACTTTACCAGATTGAAAGCATTGATGAGTATCTCTGGAAGTCCCTTGCCAGAAGGGACCCTGTCTTCCCATGTTGGGATCTAGGGAAGTTTGCATCATAGCCTGGCTATAAAAGGCATTTGTGCCCACTGTGGCACAGCATCTTATGATCTCATCCAAAGGATTGTCCTTGCATAGTCCTAGTATAATTCTTCTACAAACCTCATTAGCATTTTCTTTAGCAAGTTGCCTAATCAAAATGTCTGTTACTGTATTTTCACCATTACTTCATATGATAGCTGTCTGCAAATGTTCCACAAAATCAGCAAAGAGTTCATTTGGTCCTTGTGCAATTTTTGTGAAGGCCTCATCCTTGTCATTTTTATTGTGGAGAGAAGCCCATGCTTTGATAGCAGCATCAACAATTTGCTCATATGCTGCTATGGAGTAAGTAATCTGTACTGAAATGTCTGCATAAGAACCTACACCTGTTAGTTGGTCACAGGTAATTGAAGTATTAACTCCACTTTGACTATTTTGTTGGGCTTCTATCCAATAGAGCTCTCTATATTCAGAAAGCCACAACAAGTTTTGTCCAGGTTCTAAGCATGTCCTTGCTATAGATTTCCAGTCACTAGGGGTTAAGGTTTCATAAGACAAATTCTGTAATAATATCTTAACATAAACTGATGTAGCCCCATAAAGAGTGCAAGCCTTTTTCAGGTCTTTGAGGATTTCTATATCAAAAGGAGTGTATCTTCTACTTTCTTGACCTGAAGAATTAAACTATTGAATCACAGGATATATTTGTAGTTTCAGTTCAGCTATATCCTTCCCTTCTACTGTGGCTTTAAGTACTGCCTTTGGTAATTTACTCATAGGAGGGGGTGATTGCCAGGGAAGAGGTCTGGTGGCATCACTGCCCCTCCCACTCCTCCTCCTCCCTCCATCTTGGAAGGAGGAGTTGGTGGGGACATGTCAATGACCTTCTCCATAGGCAGTGTTGAAGCTGCCTGGTGAGAAGGAAAATCACCACACCCTTTAACCTCATTTAAGTCTCCATGCCCTCCAGTGATATGGTTATTAAGTTGTTCTTTGTCTTCCTCTTTTTCCTCACACTTCCTCATCTGGCTGTTCCTAAAATTTTTCTTTTTTCTATAACTTGTAGGATTTTTTAAGGTTAATTGTATTATTTTGTATATATAGAATGCTTCATTGGAAATTGAGTGAGGACCTTTATCACTGTAGTATTCACATAGTTGTTGTCCTATCAGCTTCTAATTATCTGGCATAATTTCTTCTTCCTCTAAGAACCAAGGGGATGTGTATTCTAATGTATCCAAGAGTCTAGCAATCTGTTCCCAAGTTATAATTAAGCCTTGTCCCTTGATCAAGTTAAGCATGCTTTCTATAGTGCCCCTTCAGGGGGCTGGGGATGGAGGAGAATCTTTTCCTAACATCTGCTCCATTTCAGCCAGAAAAGGTTACTAGTTTAACCCTTGACAAAGTAAGTTCCCTGTTTGTCTATTAAAATACCCAATTTCCTGGCCACCAGAGACTTTTTCAGTGAAAGTAGGGTCCTTGGCTCCACACTGGGCACCAAATGTGATGACTGCATTAGCACCCTGGATACTTTAGAGTCAGGATAAGCAAAAGTTCTTGATCTTTATTCTTTGTGGATATGAGAGGAATGGTCACATGAATCTGGGCAGGAGTCACTCTGGCTTGTCTTACTCCACCCTCTAATCCTGCCTCCCAATCTCTCTATACACCAACAGATTGAGCCAACCCAGAATAGTGGGTCAGGCAAATTTTCCAAGCAAATGCTAATAGAATCTTATCCAATAAGTAATTAGTCTTAAGTGCATCTGCTCAGAGATTCAGCCCTTTACACTAATTTAATTCTGTTTTGTTCATAGAGCATAGTATCTTTTCTGATGAGGGGACACCATGCTGGGTGATCCTGTGCCAGTGTTTTGCATGTTACAATCGATTCTAAAGTTCCTAATAAGATACCTTTAGAGTGTCCTTGCATCATTTTTTCTAACCACTTTGTGAGTGCTTGTCCTGTGTAAGTTCTCCATAAAATAATTTTTTGGCAAGCATACATTAGGTATTTGAACAATGTGGCCAGCTCAACAGATCTGTGCCCTCTGCAGTAGAGTTAGAATACTGGACAGTTTAGTTCAAGAAAGGACTTCAGTGTCTGGTATCTTATCCAGGTGATCTTCAGAATCTTCCTAAGACAATTCAAATGAAAGCGATTCAATTTCCTGGCATGGCATTGGTATACTCTCTGGATTTCACAATCATACAGCAATGAGGTCATGATATTTTAAGCCATGTTATCAAATGCCTTTAATGAAGGCATTCTTCATTATATACTTCAGATTGATAATCTAGATCTTCAGATTGATAATCAGTCTAATACCTCTCCTCTCCCACACTTTTCTTCAGAGCCTTCCAAATACTGAGCTAGCTCTAGTAATACAAGTGTCAATTCATGTGTCAATCTCATTATCAATATGGACATTCCTGAAAAGTATACTGCCAAGGTAAGTGAACTTATCCATAGCATTCAAAACTTCACCATTTACTCTAACTGATGGTTCCACATATTGTTGGTGTGGTGCTGGCATATGGAAGACCTGTGTTTTTTCTTGGTTTTAATTGTTCAGCCTAAATTAGTTCAAACAGTAGGGAATTGATGCATATTTTGTTGCATTTCTGATTTCAGAGGTTGCATCATGCGCACAATCATCTGCAAACAAAAATATCATGTACCAGCATTCCTTCCACTTTGGTTTTGGCTTATAGACTTTTTAAGTTGAAGAATTTACCATCAGTACAGTAACTGACTTTGATTCCATGCTAGTTTTCATTAAAGGCATTTGATAACATGGCTTAAAATATCATGCTAAAAAGCACAGTAGCAAGGACAGAACCTTGCTTCATTCCATTGGTGATGGGGAAAGCTCAAGAGCACTGCCCATTATCTAGAAGCCAGGCAAGCATACTATCATGAAATTGATGTACTGTACAAAATAAATATAAAATTTTAAATGTGGTTAACCATTGCCATGCTGATCTACATGTTTGTAGTTCAAAAGAAAGAGAGGGAAAAGGTATTATTTTTCTAATTGCTGCAACTTTTCCAATTGAGGTTCAAACTGAATCCTCAAAATTATTGATTCAATATTTATAATTTCCCAAAAGCAAAAAAAAAGAACACATGAATGGAAATTTGTATCTGAAGTGGGGGGAAATAGTTGTTAATTTATGGTATTGGAAATATGTAAGCAAATTGGAGTTAACAATTCTGAGAAAATTATCAGCAAATTGAATGGCTGACAAAATTCAACTATAATCTCTTCAAAATAACATCAATGATTAGTCTAATTCCAAAATATAATGGGGAATCAAAATATTTTTGATGCTGAAGTTGGGATGAAAAGTGGCTTTCACAAATCATTGAATTTTTCCTAACACAGCAAGAATATGCAACAAGGATACACTCAGCTTCTTTTGTTGACCTCTCACTT
Source organism: Antechinus flavipes (assembly GCF_016432865.1). Lineage (NCBI taxonomy): Eukaryota > Metazoa > Chordata > Mammalia > Dasyuromorphia > Dasyuridae > Antechinus > Antechinus flavipes. The sequence goes on along the minus strand of NC_067400.1, from coordinate 192,507,228 downwards.
TTATATCATCTGATCAGTAGTTTCTTAGGTTATGGTGGTTCTTGTTGTTTTAGGTACCCATCATGTATGAGATGTCTAGACTCCCTCTGGCTAGCCTATTTATGTTCCCAGATAATCAAGAATGTGAATTAGGGAAATGAGGCCAATCAGGACTCTGAAGGGTCTTAGCATTTTTTTTTTCAGGTAAAGCCTTTCCATGTTGCAGATGGTAGGAAAGAAAGTTCATTAAAGAAGCAATGGTCCTATTATAGTAACATAGTACTCTAATTCTTATATTCACTTCTTCTTTCTCCCCCAAACAAAACAAAAATAATGTGAAGTTAATACACTTAAAAGGACAATGTGAAGTTTTCCACACAATAAATTATGGATTCAGAATAAATAAACAGTAGTTTGAACCTCACCTCTGATTTTTATTAGTTGAGTGATATTGGAAAATTGTTTAAATGTTATAAATATTAATTTCTTTATTTATAAACAGAGACACAGAGAGAAACAGAGACAGAGACAGAGAGAAAGACAGTAGAATAAGAGAGAGAGGGAGAAAAGATAAAAAGAAAAAAAGAGATATCTAGAGACAGAAAGACAGAAATCAAAAGTGATAAAGAAAGCCAGAAAGCAACACAAAGAAAACAGCTTTAATTACCCAATGGGCTAATAAAGAAATGGAAATATTTAATTAAATTATAAATATCCTATAAGTATTTCCAAATCTATCAATAGTATTTCTTAATTAAGAGCTATACTTAAATGAAACTCACAACATTTCTATAACTTAGATTAAAAAAATGAAAAAAAAAATCATGCCCTATAATGAACTTGGTCTGATTTCTGATTTCAGGAGAGAATCAAAATGATAAAAATACAGAAAAACATACAAAAGTAAGTATTTCATTTGATTATATAATAATGATAAAGAAAGCATGTTTCTCAAAACTTTACTGTGGAAATTCTCACTTTAACTTTAAGGAACATTGGATTTCCGATATGCTACTACCTATTTTCACTGGCAAGAAAAACTCCAATTTAAAAAAATAAAAGAGTCACCCGTCGAAGTTCTGCTGGTCCTTTGGACTTTGCCGGTTACCTGTCTCAATGGAGAATTGTAAGTGAGATTTATTGGGTTTAAAATATGAACTCTATATTTCATGTTGGAATTTTAAATATTTTATTAAGTAAGGCTTTGCACCATTTAATCCTTAATCAAAACAAATCACAAATAAATATTGCTGAATACTTTTCCTACTTTTAGGAACCACTATTTTGGGAGTGAAAAAAACTCTGTTTCATGATCTCTATGAGTCACTTTTAATATTTCAAAAATAAGTTTTTCTGCTCCAGATATTTATACTGATTTGGTGAATTTCTATAACTGAAAAGAATACAAGGCTTTACAAAATGCAAGTGCTAATCTACTAGAGTTATTTATGCTATACTAGATAGTCACTAAAAATGTGTCTGACAAATATCACATATGGAAGTGACAAGAAAAGCAAGCACAATATTTTTCAAAACTTGATGAAGTGGAGATAGGAAGGGTACTATTGATCTACATGGGTGGTAAGTCTTAACTTCATTTATTGCAAAAGTTTCTAAATGGCTTTCAGAAATTATCAAAAAATACATTCTTTATATGTCTATGTCTCTTTTCTCTTCTGTGTAGGTATCCATCTCATGCCATGGTTTCTTTCCTACTTTCAGCTAACAAGTATCTACCTGAAGAGCATGTTTCCTGTGTATCTCCACATCAAAAATAACTATGGGTAGAAGGAACACATATTCTCAGTCTGGTTTTCCTTTTCTTTTTTCCCCCCTTTCTTTAATTTTTGATTCCACTTTGCCTATTTTACTGATTTATTTTAATTATTGTGAACAATTTATTTTAAATGTAATTTGCCTCATAGCATTTAATATAAGCATCCTCATGGGGGGAAAGGAAAAAGGGAAAATTGGACACAGCAGAAACAGTGTAAGTTTTACATGCAGAAAAAAAAGGAGTCATGTAGACATCAAAGAAAATCATCATAATATTTAGCAAATACAATAGAAAAAAAACTTGTTCTGGGTGGTAATATAGTAATAGAGTTATAACAAAATGAGAAGCAATGTGTCATTGTAAGAAGCTATAGGCAGCTTTGAATGGTAACTACAAAATTACTGCTACATCTTCACTGATTAAATAGTTTAACTGTATCAGGACTATTTAATTGGTCTGTCTGTAATACTGCTGTTACCTCCCTTAGGATGTGCAGAATTTGATGAATGGAAATTCATAGTTTTTATTTAGTTTTAATTGTATTTTATTAAGGCACAAGAAAAAAAGACATTACTGTGGTTTTATTATTTTCAAGGCAATTTGGCTAGAGAGAAGAGAAAGTCTTTAATGATTAAAGTATTAATTATCCAAATGCAAATTAAATTCTTCAAAAAAAGAAAAAAGATTATGCTTACAGAGTTGGACATACTGAGTAATAGACTATAAATCTTGACAAATATAATCCATGCTGTGTTATTCTTTTTAAAAATAAATAAATAAATAAAAGCATACCAGTGTGATACAGAAAAAAAAAGTAATAATGAGTATGGGGGTGGGCAAAGGAATAAATAACACCAAAGTAAGAGATGTTAGTAACATGAATAATTAGAGGTACTTCAGTTTTTGTTGTAGTGTGTTATATCCCAACTAATTCTTACCACTTATAATGACATATATGTTACAAAGAATTACTTTTCTTTTATACTAGTTTATCATATCATTATTTGCTTCAGAAATCACAGGAACAGATTTAGTTATTGATAACAATGCACCTAAACCTATTCTATTTAAATTATTTTCTTTTCCCAGTTGGTTTTAACTTTAACTCTTCATTCCAGCTAATACTAGTTTATTTTTAATATAATTTTGCTACATATGGAACTTTAAAAATATGTTACCTCATTTGATTTCCCTAAAAAATCTTACAAGGTCTTAGACCACATTTTGTCTAAGAAGACAGATGAATAGCCAAATTTTAGAAAAGGCAGTCCCACTAATGATTCTAATTGAATTTTATTCCTCTACAAACCTCATATCTTCAGAAAGTTGCTATTTTACAATGAATCCTACTATACTTAAAAAGTGCAAAAGCTAATGGAAGAAAACAACTCTTTTAAAGTTAGAATTGGGCAAATGAAAATTAATGACTCTATGAGACATTGAGGATCAACCAAACAACTTCAAAAGAATGAAAAAATGGAAGAAAATATAAAATATCGGGGCAGCTAGATGGTGCAGTGGGAGTGCTGGCTCTGAAGTCAGGAGGATTCAAATCCAGCCTCAGACACTTAATACTCTCCTTAGCTGTGTGAGCCTGGGCAAGTCATTTAATCCCAATTGTCTTAGCAAAAAAAAAGAAAGAAAGAAAGAAAGAAAGAAAGAAAGGAAAGAAAGAAAGAAAGAAAGAAAGAAAGAAAAAAAGAAAGAAAGAAAGAAAGAAAGAAAGAAAGAAAGAAAGAAAGAAAGAAAGAAAGAAAGAAGAAAGAAAGAAAGAAGAAAGGAAGGAAGGAAGGAAGGAAGGAAGGAAGGAAGGAAGGAAGGAAGAAAAGAAAAGAAAAAAGAAAAAAGAAAAGAAAATATTTCTTTGGAAAAACAACTAATCTGGTGAGTAAAACCATAAGAAACAATGTCAGAATCTTGGACTACCTGAAAACCATAATCAAAAGGATGGCATCTTTCAGGAAATTAGTAAGGAAAACTATCTGATATCCTGGAAACAGAGGGCAAAATAGTGATTAAAAGAATCTATCAATCACCTCAGGAAAGGGATCCTAAAAAAAACTCCAAATTACATTATAGCCAAATTTCAAAATTAGCAAGTCAAGGAAAAAATATTACAAAGTGACCAAAAGGAAACAATTTAAATATTGGACTCCACAATCGGGATTACACAGGATTTAGCAACTGCAGCATTAAAAGATGTTATAACTAGAGTTAAAACAAAGAATCACATACTTAGCCTAATACTTTCAAGGAAAAAAATTGGCTATTCAATGAAATAGAAGAATTTCAAGCTTCATTAGACCAGAATTGAACAATGAAAAAATAAATCTACAACAGCAAGACCAAAGAGAAGTATAAACAGAAAAGAAAACAAGGGAATTAGTGGAGCTGAACTGTTTACATTATTCCTTTTGTTATACTATAATTCTTTAAAACTGTATCACTAATAGTATAGCTAGAAGGAATATACATAGAGAGTATGGGTATAAGGTGAATTTGAAGAAATTACATTAAAAATTTAAAGGATGAGAAAGAGGAGTACAATGGATGCAGAAGGAAGGGAGCCATAGAATGAAGTAAACTATTTCATATGAGGGATGTGAAAAATATCTATTATAGTAGTGGTAAAGATGGGAGGGTAGGGAATGGACATCACTTGAACTTATATATGAAATTTATTTTATCTGACAAGGAAGTAGAAGGGATAGAAATTTAGTAAAATGGGGATGTATGTAGAAGAAATTATAGGAGAAAGGGCAGAGCAGGGAGTGAGGTAAACATAAGTAAAACATTGGTGAGGAGGGAAAGGGTGAAAGGAGAGAAAGAATAAACAGGAAGAATAATGAGATGGAGGGAAATACAGTTAGTAATCATGACAAAATGTCAATGGGATGAACTCTTCCATATAACAGAAATGGATAACAGAATGAATCAAAAATCAGAATCTTGCAATATGTTATTTACAAAAAACCCACCTGAAGCAGAGAGACAAACAAATAAACAAACAAAAAAACAGGGGTAGCAATTCTGGTCTTGACAAAGTAAAAACAAAAATAGACCTAATTAGAAGAGATAATGAAGAAAACTACATCTTGATAAAAGGTACCATAGAGTAGACAATGGAGTAATATCAAGGGCACAGATAGAGGGATTAGTTCTAGTAATGAATTGAGCTGATTCACCTTCTGAATTTCAGGATAAGAAGGAGTAGGTTGGTAAGGACAATTTTTGAAGGATACTTTTTGATGTGTGGAGAATAAATGATGTGATAGTTTATGACAGATGGCCTCAACTTTCCTATAGTGGAGAATGTGATAAGGAGTCAATTACAGATGAATAAAAGGATCAGCATGAAAAGATGAGGACCCAGTTTAGTTACTATGAATTTGTAGCAATCAGTATAGCTGTATGACTTCCCCTAGCAATTCTCATGAGTTTATGCATTTCTGAGTGTATGTGTATACAACAACATATATACATACACACACACACACACACACACACATATCTATGTGCAACAAGTTACAATAGCACTGTAAACATGGAAAAAAGAACTTATAAACTTATATAGAATCTCAATACTCAAAATAGTCATTACTATAAAATGCATTGATGAAAAAAGGGAAAGACATTTGGATTTTCTCTTTACTATTCCAGATTAATATTATTATTTTTGTTTATTGAAGTCAAGATAGACATTGTATTGATTGGAGAGAAGGTGAGAGAACAACAGAGTTCATTTGATAATTGTTCAGCTTGTCCAACTCTTCGTGATTCTCTGAGTTTTCACGGCAAAGGTACTGGAATGGTTTGCAGTTTCCTTCTCCAGTTCATTTTAGAAATGAACAAACAGGGCAAACAGGATTAAGTGAATTACAGAGAGTTCATCTAGTAAATCTAGTAAGTGCCTGGAGCTGGATTTGAACTCAAGATCATTAGTCTTCTGACTTAACAGACCCCGCACTCTATCCACTAAGTCACTTACTAGCCCTTCATTTATTAGCACACACTTGAAAATAATCAAAACCATTTCATGTTAAAATAAAACACATTTATATTTATCCCAAATATAATTTAATTAGAAAAGATCTATTTTTTTATATTCAATACACAGATATTTTATGACAAAAAAACTTTTAAAAATAAGTATTAAAACAAGGAAAAGAGTCCAAAATAGAATTGGCCATGCTGCATTGTTAAAATGTAAATTAACACACATTTTATTATGTCTTATACACATATCAAAAGTATCAAAAAAAGAGAACATTTAATTATTACTCAAGTACATACAGATTCATAAAGGTTTAAAGAGAATTACCAGTATTGATTCTTTATGGATCAGTTTGTGCTAAAAATAAAGATTTATGTTATTGGTAAATAGTCTAATTTAAAAGAATAAATGTAAAGTTTGAAGTACTAAGTCATTACTGATTGTGTATTACAATTTAAATATTTTATTATATATGAATAAATTTTTGCATACATTGATACACCACATTTCCCCTCATTCTCTATGTCCTAGGTCTGTCCAATCTATGAAGCCTATTATGCTTGAAGTTGCCATACTGGCTGTATAGCATTGAGATGAAGGACTTTGAAAATCTCGTTGAATCAAAGTGAATAAGTGATAGAAAGTTTCCTTAACTAAATCACAGCAGCCAATTATATTATTTAAGTTGCAAGTGATAGCTAATATATTCCAAAATATTGTATGACGGCTCAGTGTTTTTTGCATCTATGTATGCATATATACATAAACACATTATATATATGTGTGTATGTGTATATATGTGTGTGTGTGTGTGTGTGTGTGTGTACACACACATACACACAAACATACATACATTTTTCCTTCCAAAGATCTTGTATTATATGTTTTCTGTTCTTAAATCTAATGGTCCTAAGTTTTCATTCCATTAGTATCAAAATTAATTTTCCCCCTAGATTAGTGACTAGCAACCAAAGGAACTTTTTACTTCTGGATGTATATAGTAAAGAGGGGGACATCTTGAAATTATAACATTGGCACCAATTCTGCATACTGATAGCTACACGCAATAGTATGCTGGAGCAAGTTCAAACCAGATCAGGAGAACCAATGATTAAGTTTTTCAGTGTGAACACTTACATCTTGAAAAAAATCAGCAAATTATAAATAAGGACTTATTGTTTTGTTTGTTCTTTAGACTTAAGAATTGTTAATAATATACATTAAATTTAAAAGTATATCCTGCATATATTTTAGTGGTCAGAGAACAGAGACAATGCTAAACATTTATCTATCTATCCCTTGAGATAAATACTTATACTATTTTATCAATTAACTCATCTTAGTTATAAAAACAAAACACAAAATTTTATAGCTAAGGTGAAATGGAATATTTGTCAAAAGAGCTTTTAGTCTATGGATTGAAGTGTTGAAAATATAGATCATTAGGGTCCTCTGGTTAAGACATATAGCATTATAAAATGAAATCTCATGTAAGGAATGATAAGGTTGTTGATTTTATAATAGCTGTAGTACCATCACATTCCACAATACAATGACTCTAATCCACTATTTATTTCTCATATAATGATAGCTGCATAGTACTGTAGCCCCTCAGTGTTCTGGCATCTGCATTGGCAGCAGCAGGAATTCTAGTTGGTCCAAAGAATGACAATAGCTGGTGGGGGAAGGAACAGAGAAACCTAAAGCCACTAAACAGATGTAAAATATCTTCTTGTCATTCTTCCCAACAGCTGTCAATCACAGGATATCCTAAACAAGACACTCCTGAGAACAAAAGATAGTTGATCCCCTTGCTTTGTCATCTGTCAGAGAACTCACAGCAGGACAGCATGGTGAGACAGGATACCTGGGAAATCAAGACTGCTGAAATCTATAGTCATGTGTTCTATATTAAGCAAACAAACAAGGGCGATGAGACACCCTCTTCAGGAGAAGTCCATTTGGCACTTGCAATTCCAATGATTAGAAGAACAATGGCACCCTTGAAGGATTTAGCATACAGTTTGTATCAAAAGCTATTAAGTTTGGCCCAAAGCATGTGCCCTTTGCTTTTAATTGTCAAAAACATCCCAAGTGGTGTGTTGTGCTCTATAAAGACAAAGACTTGTTCTTCCTCTTCACAAATAGGATTATCATTGTCTTGCTTAAATTCTATTTTGAGAGTTGTTGTTATCTTCAAATGCTTGATTGACAATATCCTGGGAGATGTCATACTCTCTGTAGCTATCATTGTAGTATCCTAAAGCACCAGTGGTGTCTGTAGACCTCTTTTCCAGGTGTTCCAAACAACTGTCAATGAACCAGAAGAATGGTCTCTTGTAGGGCTCACTTGTCCAACATTTTAACATTAACTGATATCTGTTTAAAGAAAAGATTAGAAAAAGAGAGTCTAAATGATGACATCAAGTAAAGAGGGAAGAAAGGAATGAGACTAACTTGATTATGGATTCTCTTCTGGAAGCAGCATGCACGGAATGCCAATTTAATAATAGAATTGACAGCTCTTCTCTGGTGTCCCCATGCCACAATAGTTTCTTTGACAATTAATAAAATGGATCCTTTGTAGATTTCAATGAGTGGCACTGCTTACACTTGTGGATGCTCTGCATAACTAACATTCTCCCTCATGCCACAGTTATAAGATCTGCTCTCAAAAATCTTTTCAGAATGACCCACAAAAATAGGGTATGGTGAACCAGTGAACCCAAACAACCCTGAATTACAGTACATAATACTGCATGCCCACCCAATGCAGATCAAGCTGCCTGACGATCTTAAAAATCATTTCAGATTGGATTTTTTTTTTCTGGACCATGCAGTTTTAATATTACTACTTTTAACAACTTCTGATAATAATGTGTTGATTTTGTGACTTCATTCTACAGCCACTTATGAGTTCAGAGTCACATACTTCTTTTCATTTTCCTGTTTTGTATATAGAATTTGGCAGAAACTCTAAAAGATTATCTCTTTAAGAGAAAAGACCTATGTATATTTCTATAATTTGTTTTTTCAATTCTACTAAAATTGTCTAGTCATTTTTTGGTCAGGATGTTATTTGTGGTTTTCTTGGCAAAGATACTGGAGTGGTTTGCCGTCTCCCTTTCCAGCTCATTGACAAGATGAGGAAACTGAGGAAACTGAGTTGTGACTTGCCCAGGGTCACACAGATAGAAAATGTATGAAGCCAGATTAGAACTTATAAAGATAAGTCTTCCTGTTTCCAGGACTGGCACACTACCCATGATAATTTACATTTATTTCCTTTCAAAATAATATATCTAAATTATTAGACACATGAAGAGCATTCATCTAAAGATTACAAACAGAAAAGATGAAAATTGTATTCATCATGACACTAATAAAATGGACTTGAAAAATAACATGAAGAAACTTCATGGCAATTTTTTTTTTTGCATAATGATGAAACTGAAATAGTAAGTTTCTTTATATAAGTTTCTTTATTTATTTTAAAGATATGATCTTCTTATCTCTTCCAGGATCCAAATGCAGGGGCTATTCATGGGTGTGATACTTTTACTACCATGGAAATTTTGATCTACTCTATTTCCAACCTCTGCCAGTTTGGCCCTCCTTAGACAACCTGATGCTGCCTCCCTTTACTCTTTGTCATATTGATGTCAAACTTAGTGCTGGTACCCAATCAATACAACTTACTGTAAATCAGAACTTTTAAACTCAAGCCATTTACATGCTGGGAATACAGATATGTGGCACCACATTTGGCTATCAAATATAAAATTACCAAAGCAAAGAAATTAAGTGTATGCTACTGTTAGCTTTTTTTTAAACAAATGATTCATTTGTTATTCATATTGAATCACTGAGAATTCAAATGTGATTTATAATTTATAATTGTTCAATAAAATTTGGAAAGAGATATAAGAGTACAGCTGCCCTATTTTCCATGGATCGTAATGAGGAAACTACCCAGGAAAGTTCCAACATTCCAAAGGAATGTTAAATGACTTCCACAGAATCACAAAGCTAGTAAATGCCTGAAACAGGTTTTGAACTTAGGTCTTCCACACTCCACTCTATCTACTATACTACTTGACTGCCTTAGGTAGTTGAATTTTTAATAAGATAATAACTATGTTTTATTTCATTAGATGACTTCCAGGTAAATAAACAGTGTAGCTTAGCATCTTCTTTTCAATTTAAAATTTTAGAGAATTAATTAAAGCATTGAGAGGTTAAGTGACTTTCCTGGATCAAATATCAGAAGCAGGCTTGAATTTAAGCATTCCTTTTTTACTGACAATATTAAAGAAAAAAATCTAATAAGGAGACAACTTAATATTCACAATGAAGCCATTTCTGACTTAAATGGTTGTCTCTGTGCTGACTAATTAAGAATAAAACACTAAATCAATATCATACTCCTAAAAATGAGAAAACATTCATTTATGGATAGCTAAGTGGTAAAATGGATAAAGTACTGGATCTGTATCCAGGAAGACTTATCTTCCTGTGTTCAAATCTGGTCTCAGATACTTAATAGTTCTGTGAATCTGGTAAGCCACTAAGTCCTTTTTGCCTCATTTCCTTATCTATAAAATGATCTGGGAAAGCACTTCAGTATCTTTGCCAAGAAAACCAAAATGATTTCAAAAAGAGTTGGACAAGATTGAAAAACAACTAAAAAATACAAAATACATGATTCCAACACACTATTGTTGCAAAAATTGGAAAAAGGAAAATGGCAAGAGCAATAATGTTTTCATCATCATCATCCATCATACAAGAAATCATCCCCTAAAGAGATAGAACTCAATAGTTTCTTTTGTAAGTTCAGCAACTTCCTTCTCAGTAATCACAATGATTAAAGATTCAGAAAAGAAATTTCTTACTAACAAAGTTTTCTGCATTATCATATAGTTTTATAATGGAAGTGGATATAATTTCTATCAGTGGAAAGAGCAATAAAGAAGATATATTACCATCTGCACTGCTACTGCACTCTAAGGACCATGTCTATCTGATTTGCAGCTGAAATCTATATGTGTTGTTTCCTGCCACTTATAAAAACGGGAACTATTTTTTATGCAGGGCCTGGCTTGTTTTTTTACTTGTATCCTGAAATTTTACCTATAGGAGTCATAAAAGGGCATGGAAAAGCATCACAAAAGATAAAAATGTATGTATGTGTAAACTCTGCCATTGAACAAAATCCCATTTTTTTTTCTTCTATTGGTAGCAGTTTATTTTTTTTTAAACTTTTTATTGACAGAACCCATGCCAGGGTAATTTTTTTACAGCATTATCCCTTGCACTCACTTCTGTTCCGATTTTTCCCCTCCCTCCCTCTACTCCTTCCCCCAGATGGCAAGCAGTCCTTTATATGTTAAATAGGTTACAGTATATCCTAGATACAATATATGTGTGCAGAACCGAACAGTTCTCTTGTTGCACAGGGAGAATTGGATTCAGAAGGTATAATTAACCCGAGACAAAAAACAGAAATGCAAGCAGTTTATATTCATTTCCCAGTGTTCTTTCTTTGAGTGTAGTTGCTTTTGTCCATCCTTGATCAATTGAAACTGAATTAGCTCTCTTTATCGAAGAGATCCACTTCCATCAGAATGCATCCTCAAACAGTATCGTTGTTGAGGTATATAATGATTTCCTGGTTCTGCTCATTTCCCTTAGCCTCAGTTCATGTAAGTCTCACCAGTCCTCTCTGTATTCATCCTGCTGGTCATTTCTTACAGAACAATAATATTCCATAACATTCATATACCACAATTTACTCAACCATTCTCCAATTGATGGGCATCCATTCATTTTCCAGCTTCTAGCCACTACAAACAGGGCTGCCACAAACATTTTGACACATACAGGTCCCTTTTCCTTCTTTAGTATCTCTTTGGGGTATAAGACCAGTAGAAACAGTGCTGGATCAAAGGTTATGCACAGTTTGATAATTTTTTGAGCATAGTTCCAAATTGCTCTCCAGAATGGCTGGATATGTTCACAATTCCACCAACAATGTATCAGTGTCCCTGTTTTCCCACATCCCCTCCAACATTCCGCATTGTCTTTCCCTGTCATTCTAGTCAATCTGAGAGGTGTGTAGTGGTATCTCAGAGTTGTCTTAATTTGCATTTCTCTGATTAATAATGACTTGGAGCATATTTTCATATGGCTATAAATAGTTTTAATTTCTTCATCTGAGAATTGTCTGTTCATATCCTTTGACCATTTATCAATTAGAGAATGGCTTGGTTTCTTATAAATTAGAGTCAGTTCTCTATATATACAAAATCCCATTTTGATAAGATTCTAAATCTGTTAATTATATTAAAGCATAATAATAACAATTTTTAAAGTACCTTACAATTTTCAACTACTTTAGAATTTCCAATTTTATCTTTATAAGATGATTTGAATAAGGTGACTATCATTAAGTAATTTTACCAGTTGGAAAGAGGGAGGTCCCAAAAATTAATTACTTGAACAAGGTAAAATGAATAGTAAATTGGACAGAATTGGACTTAGGACCTTAGATAACTATAATTAAAGGTAGAATTAGAAGTGCTTGTGTGGAAATAACCAGTAGTTTATAATTTTAGAGATTTGCCCTTGGTCACTGAGAAATTATGTAATTTTAAAAGGGTAATATTGTTGATAATGAAAACGGGACTTGAATGCAGGTCATATTGACTACAAGATGACCAATCCTCTATCTATTATACTATAGTGCTTTTCTTCATGTTATATATAATTTACATGTTTTGTTCTTCATAGAGAAAATTAATTCTTTTTCCCAACCCTGAAAATACTGTATTATTTACTCTTTACTATTTATATTAATGTCTCTGAGAAAATATTTATTTACTTTGAAAGCAAAAAAGAAAATAAAAAAGAACAGGAAATGTCTTGAAAGTATAGAGAACTTAAGGTTTGAATACATCAAATAGTTTCATTTTTTTTAACTATTTGGCCATTGAAGATACCAACACATTTAACTCTGATAGATCAAGTTTTTCTTATATTATCCAAAAGTAAAAAGGCATATTATATTCATTACAAACTTCAAATTATAATACTAAGTCACATTGATCAAAACTATCATTTTTTAATTTAAAAATAGAGTAATAGATTACTGGAATGGATTAGATAAGGAGAAATCAGAAACAACAGAGCTTAAGACCTTTGTTAATGTCAGCATAAGATCATATCCTATTATTTCTGAGACTTCATGATGAACAGAAATATTGGAAAATATGTTCTATTGTGGTAGGGACCATTTCTTGTTTGTGTCTTTATCTTCAATATCAAGCATAATGTCTTGAATATGGAGGAAATTTTAAAATGCTTGTTTGTCAATTATATGATAGGCCCTATGATACGGGATGGAAAATTGTGTGGTTCACCAAATCTTGGTGGGCCAGAATAAAGAATTAAATTGAATAAGATGGAATTTAATAGGGGTGAATATAAAGTTCATCTATGTTAGTTCAAAAAAGTAACCCTATATAAAAGAGAGTATATTTATATCTCATGTGGATAAGACCTGGAAGCTTTATGATACTGCAAACATATGACTAACTGTAGGATGTCAAACAAAAAAATATAATATTAATGTTGTCTAATAGGTATGTATTGTCCACAAAGAGCAAGTGACTAGATTTATTGCTTTATACCCCTTCAGACCACATATGGAAAATCCTGTTTTAAGCAAAGTAAGGGGAAACTGAGATTCATTCATAGGAAGGAAACTAGGTGAAAGAACTTAAGGGGAGTAAAGATCACATAAGGGATGCTCAAAAGAACTAGCAGTACTTGACAATGGAAAAGAGAGATTCAGTAGTGTAAAAGAGGAAGTGAAAAAGAGGAAATAAATAGATTTCTTTCTTTATTTGATTGATTTTAAACCTCAAAGTAGCAAAATTTTTAAAGGGACTTTTGGTCAAGTACAGATTTCATTAGGATGATCTTTGACATCTCTTCTAACTTTGATAGTATGAGACCACAATTCATTATTGGGCTTCAAGAGAAGCCTGTCTTTAAAATGAATATTTATTTTGGTACAATAATTCATGATATATAAAAGCAATTAATTTACATATACAAAAATTTCAAATTATATTAATATCTCCCCTTAATGTGTTTGCATGCCAGAAAGTATATTACTTTCATTTTACATATAAGATTCAGAAAGATTTCAGGCTTCAAAATGTTTACATGACAGCAGAACCAGGAATGCATTGTACATAGTAATAGCAACATTGTTCCATGATCAACTATGAAAGACTTGGTTCTTCTTAGCAATTCAGTGATCAACTATGAAAGACTTGGTTCTTCTTAGCAATTCAGTGATCCAAGGCAATCCCAATAAATTTTGGATAGAAAATGCCATTTGCCTCCAGAAAGAGAACAATGGAGATTGAATGTAACTCAACACAGGCTATGTTCACTTTTTTTTTTTTCAATTTTTTTTCATCTATCATGGCTTTTCCTTTTTGTTCGGATTTTTCTCTCTAAACATGATCCATAAAGAAACGTGTTATTTAAAAATTTAATATGCATATAAAAAGTAAGAAAATAAAATAATATGTGAGAAAAATGAAATGCAAAGTGAATAATTTTGATTATATTAAATAAAAAAGTCTTTGTAAAAATAAAACTATGTAGCCAAGATTGGAAAGGAAGCAAAAGAACTGAAAAAAAATTTCTAAAATATCTAATATCTGAAATATTCAGAAAATTTATTCAAATTTATAAGAATTCAACCATTTCCCAATTGATAAATGGTCAAGGGATAGAAATAATTTTCAAATGAAGAAATTAAAGCCATTTCTAGTCATGTATAAAAATGCTCTGGATCACTATCGGTTAGTGAAATACAAATTAAGACAATTCTGATACCTCTCAGATTGGCTAAGATCACAGGAAAAGATGATAAATGCTAAAGGTATTATGGTAAAATTGGGACTCTGGATAAATTGTTGGGGTAGTTATGAATTGATCTGTAGTATGGAACTATGCCAAGGACTTTCAAATTATGCCCAAAGGACTTTGATCCAGTAGTATCTCTACTGGGTCTATATCCCAAAGAGATCATAAAAAAGGAAAAAGAACCCACGTAAGCAAAAATATTTGTAGTAGTCCTTTTTTGTAGTGACAAGGAACTGGAAACTAAGTGGATGATCATCAGCTGGGGAAAGGCTGAGCAAGTTATGGTATGTGAATATAATAGAATATAATTGTTCTAAAAGGAATGATGAGAAGACTGATTTTGAAAAGCCTGGAAAGACTTACATGAACTGATGATAAGTAAAGTGTGTAGACCTAAGAGAACATTGTACACAGCAACAACAAGATTATATGATGAACAATGTGATAGACTTGGCTCTTTTTAATAATGAGGTGATTCAAGAGAATTACAATAGACAATGGAGACTGAATATGCATCACAACATAATATTTTCACCTTTTTGTTGTTGTTTGTTTGCTTGGGTTTTTTTCTGATTTTTCTCTTTTTATCTGATTTTTTTCTTCTTTAGCATGATAAATGTATAAATATGTTTAAAAGAAATGCACATGGTTAATCTATATTGGATTGGATTGATTGGTGTCTAGGATAAAGGGAGATGGGAAGGGAGATAAAAAAATTTAGAACAAAAGGTTTTACAAAGGTGAATGCTGAAAACTACCTTTGCATGTATTTTGAAAAATAAAAAGCTATTATTAAAAATAAAAAGTAAAAACTTTAAAAAATTCTGAACTAAAATACTAATAAAGATCATTTTAATATACAAAAAAAATTTATATGGCTAACCATGATTGCACCATAAATAATTTGGGGAAATTGTCAAAACTTCATTCATTTTGAATTTTATTGGAAAATGGACTTTCTACGATTAAAATGTGTAGCTCAAGTATTTAAAACTCCTGAAAGCAGGAGCCAAGATGTTAGAATAAGCATTAAGTCACCACAACTCCCCCTTATTCATCAGGAAATAATCATAAATGACTCCCAAACAAATGCTAGAATAGCAGAACTATCAAAAAAGGAACTAAAATAATCTTTGAGCCCAAGAAACATGATGAATCAAAAGGAAAACTCTGTCTTACTCAGATAAAAGGGGAAGCACAGACCAGGACAGGAAGCATTCCAGCAAGCCAGAAGGAAAGCTCAAATCTGGGAAACGATCTTTACAGCAATTGTCTAGGATAAAGACCTCATTCCTCAAATATATAGAGAATAGAGTCAAATTTATAAAAAGACATTCTATTCCTCAATTAATAAATTATCAAACCATAGGAATAGGATGTTTTCAGAAGAAGAAATCAAAGCTATTTAATTATAGCACATGTATAACTTATATAAAATTGCCTACCATCTTCAGAAGTGAGGAAGAGGAAGAGGAAAGGAGGAAGAAAAAATTGGAACTCCTAATCTTGTAAAAAATCATTGCTAAAAATTGTATTGACATGCAATGAAAAATAATGATAAAAATAAAATGCTAACATTTAAAAATAAGTCCTGAAAGTGATTAATTTAACTTATAATCTTTCACATTTGTTCAGAATAAATTTTCTAGACTTGATAACAATCAAATTATTTTGATAATTTTTGTTCTGTAATTATTATATAATCTGGTGGAAATTAATGTCTGCTTTGGGGAAATAGATTTACCTTAAAGTAAAGATCTATTCAGAAGAATACTGGATTAGTTTTAATCTTTCAGTTTTGAAAGGCAGCTTAAACTATCTGTTTTTTGATATTTGTCTTTTTATAATTTAGTGATACATTTTATAACATTAAAAAAAGTTTCAGAGAAATAGGAAAAAAATTTTCATTTAAAGACTGTAAGTTGGTTTAATAAAGATTATCTAAAGTAGAAATAGTGTTTCTTGCATCATCATATCAATCTAAATGAGTTTTTTTTTTAAAAGAAACTACCTAGAATTACTAAGAAGTTAGTGGTTCAGGACATCCTTAAAGTTTATTTATTGGTTACTATTATAATCTCCATCTAGCCCCCAAAATTAGTTAATGGGGAAATTGGACATACATGCATGGGTGCACACACACTTATGTGTGTATGTGCCTGTGGGGGGGTGCATGAATGTGTGTATATGTGCTTAAATACCCCAGAATATATCCAGTGCATGGCTATCTGCCAGTTCCAATGATAGTTTCCTTAATCCTCACAAGTTGATATCAATGCTATCCAAAAGATTGGACTAGAAGGGAAGACCCTGAGCAATCTAATCACATACCTCTGTCTACAGTCATTTCTATAACCATTAATACTTGGCCTGTTCTTGATTCTAAAAGTTTTACATGCTACTTCATGCTTATAATCTTTGCATTCCAGTGATTCTGAAATCCTGGCTAGGGACCTGGCTAGGACCTAATTCACCATTTTTAACTGTCCACTTTTAAAATTCTATCCATCTTAACCCCTACACCCTCAATGTCTCATTCTGCTTGATCCTTCCAAAATATTCAATAGAATGATTGTTCTATAATTAACAAACTTTTTTTTTTTACCTTAAATATTTTCTTTTCTTACTCAATGTATCTTTTGCCACTCATACAAGTCTGGTTCCCAACAGATGATAGTGAATCTTTTTTCTAGTTCTGACTATATTTTTTCTCATATATTCCCCCTTTGCCAAACTCACAATTCTTCATGAAGGGGAAGAATAACTCCTACTCTCCAATGCCATTTCCAGACTGTTCCTCTATTACCTTTGCTCAGCAAATAGTCTTCCTCCTGAGATTTACATTTTTAAAATTTTCATGCAATTCAGCTATTCTTCCACACCAACAGAGAGATAGTCGTATCTTTGACATTATCACCACTCACATACAATATGATGCTTCTTTATTTGATCATAATCTTTTATCATTTCAAATGTTCTTAAGAATCCTGACCAAGAACTCAATTCTCTCCACTGCCACCATCAATTTGTCCCCAGCCCATCTTTCTGCAGGAACTACACTCTCTTACCTTTTACAATCTGCTCCCAGGAGCAAATACATATTCCTTATTCTCTTATCTGTCCCAATCACAGCCTCCTAAACTCTGAACTACTTCTAATGTTTATTTCCTGTACTCATTCATGTGTGGCTAAATACTGTTGGAAATCACAAAAATAGCCCTCTGGTTCTATTAAAAATTGATATTATCTCATTTCAACGAGCCTTTAATGTAGTAAGGTAATTATCCTAAACCTCTCTATCTTATTTATAATCTATTCTCCACATTGACCATTCAAACTTTCTCATCTCTAAAAGCCTTCCATGGCACTCACTCTCCTACTCTTATGGCATACATTACTAAAAAACAATTTTTTTTTTGAGGCAATGTTCTGTGAGCTCTTCCTTCCCCATTTTCGTAATGTTATATCATCAGCACATCTTCATGAACTATCTGTTCTTTCATTCCTGTCTTAAATTGTCTCTTCCCTCCTTCTTATCTTTAATCTCTCCCCATCTATTGGCTTCTTCTCTGTTATAAATATATCCAAGTTTACAATTAGGTGCCTCCATGTTCTCTCCTTTCAGTCTTTTTTAAACTCCTCATAATCCAGCTTCCAATCTTGTCATTCCATGGACATTGCTTTCTCAAGTTCCTCTCTAATTCAATAACCTTTTCTCAATATACATTCTCAACTTCTCTACAGATTTGACACAACTGATCATTCTCTTTCTTGATAGTCTTTTTCTCTAAAAGCTTTTAGGACACTGCTCTTTCCTAGTTCTTCTCCTATATATTTGATCACTGCCTCTCTCAGTTTCCTTTGTGGAATTATCTTACAGATCATACTTTTCTAACCATGGTGTTTTCCAGGGCTTTGTTTTTACTCTTCTTTATTCTTCTCCCTTTACACTACTTTACTTGGTGATCTCACCAATTCTCAGAGATTTAATATCATCTCTATGCTGATGGTTCTCAAATCTACCTCCTCTGCTTCAACCTCTCTGCTATCCAACAATTTCACCTCTCCAATAGCCTTTCAAACATCATGAACTGGATTTTTAGTATAAATTCAACACATCCAAGCTGAAACTTGTTCTTTACTTTAAATCTTCACCCCTCCTACCTTTTCTGTTAATATACAGGACATTACAATCCTCCAAATCTCTCATTTTCATACCCTAAGAGTTATCTTCCACTTTCCACTATCTCTCACACCCTCACATCCAATCTGTTGCCAAGCATTGTTGATTTTCTCTTTACAGTATCTCTTGAACATGCTCCTTTTTCTCTACAGCCACCACTGTGGTTCAGGCACTAATCACTCACCCTTGAAGTATTGCAACAGCCTGCCTCAAGTGTCTCTCTATTCCAATCCATCTTTCATTCAGTCACTAAGTAATTTTCCTAAAGCACAGATCATGTCACACACAACCTGCTGCCCAGGAAATTTTCTCACTTTATTATTGTTTCTTAGTCTCCCGATTTCTTCAAGATTGAACTAAATTTCACCTTCTTCAGAAGTTATTTCCCAGGGACACCTTACTTTCCATCTACTCTATATAATCCTGTTCCTTCAGAATTTACATTGGACTGATCAACTGAACACAGTGTTTCAACCCCAATATCAAGATGCCATTGGTCCTCTTTGAAAGCAAAAGGATGAACAACAACAGTATACTTTGTATGTATCTAGTTTTTAAAATGTATCCTGAATGGAATGAGAGCTCATATTTTGCTTTTCCTGCTTCTAAACATTCAAAAAATGTTTGTTAACTGACTATATGTATATCATACAAATTTTACCTAAAAAGCATTGTCTTTTAAACATCTATATTCTTTTAATTACAGATTTAAGCCATTGAATATCGCTGTCTCCAAAAAACTGAAATGGAGGATGACCCAAAAGACAACAGATTGGAACATGGTCAACGCTATTTGGTTATAACTTATTAAAAATAAGGAATTACATAGAACTTGTGTAAAAGATGTTACAATAGGACTAGGTTGTTCCTGTTTCCCCCAATAAGCCAAGAAAGAGGTAGGACAATTGTACGGTCACAAGAAGGGACAGCTGATGGATTTCATGAACTGTTATCCATGTAATATAGAAAGAAGTATCCTAGAAACTGAATGTTCATCTTCTGCTTGATTGGTAAATGTAGATGGATTGAAATCTGACTTACTGTAAAGAATATTTACTAATAGTATCAGAGATTCATTAGAGCAGAAAGGCATGCAGACATATGACAAACACATGTTTATGACACATATGTATATAATATGCACATATGATAGGAATATGTATATATATATGATGTATATATGTCTGTGTGTATGTGAGAAAGAGAGAGAAAAAGTGAGAGAGAGACAGGGAGACAGGGAGACAGAGAGAGAGACATAAAGGCCACTGGGTCCAATTCCTTTATTTTACAGGTAAGGAAATTGAGGCACAAGGGTATTAAATTATTTGACTAGGGTTGCTCAGTTATAACACACACACACACACACACGTATATATTATGTATCTTGCTATCCTCTATATATAGTGTGGTGTGGATATTGTAAGGTTATGTAATTATATAATAAAATGCAACAGAGAAGAATATAACGTCATTCAAGCTTGTCTGGACTACTTTTGTATTTGACAGAGGTAACAGGAATTTTAGATGTGTTGGTTTTCCTTGTTATCAACATTTAAGATAAGGGACATACCCAGAGGCTTAGTTGCTTTAATATTTAATGTATTAGCAAAATTCCTAAAAAGTAAGTAGGTTTCAAGAGTTTGGGGAAATGAGTAAAAAAAAATTGTAGTAAATGAAAGCAATGATATGTAACTGTTTCATAAGAAATGATGAATATGAAGAATTCATGGACACAAGGGAAGATGAGCAAAATAGGAAATATGCTTAGTGACTATAACAATGCAAATGAAAAGAACAAAAACAAAATGGATGTTGTGCACTTGTAATAACCACTCTTGGAACTGGAGAGGAATTGAAAAGTTGTTCTTCCTTCAATGCAGACAAGTAGATCTATGAGTATAGAGTATTGTTAACTGTCTAATGGATTTATTGCTTTTGTTGAATTGCTTTCAATTAAAGGCTTGCTTGGTAGGGAGTGGAGATATATTTAGAAAAGAATATATTGCAAAAACAAAAAAAATATCATTATAAAATATAGTTAACACATTATAGATCTATTGTCAATCTATTGTCAGTTTTGCCTTAAGATCATCTCTTACACTCCCCTTCCTAATCTAGGCCCACTTCTTTCCTATTAATTACTGTATACCTTTTGTTAATCTCCCTTGTACTATATTTTTATTGATATCTTTTTTGAACTTAGACTTTTAAATAGATAGATAAATGTATCATATATCTTATATTATTTTTCCATCTCTGTCTTTGAGCCATTTACATATGAATGCAGAATAAAAATTGGTTTTCATTTCTGTAGTCAATTTTTAAAAATTATGTTTTCCTTATAGGAACCATTTGGCCAATTAATATTTCTTGATGTAACTTTAGAGAAAGGTATCAACAAAGTAGCCTGGGCAAACAAGCCTGCCATTAATTTTTATTAAAGAAATTTCTCTATGTTAAGCACAAAATCCGCCCCTTATTAATTAAGATATGACTATGCATGAATTGTTGCAAATTATTGACTTTTAAATTGCTTTGAATTTCAATATTTAACAAAAACTGCTAGGAAAATTGGAAATTAGTATGGCAGAAACTTGACATAAATAGTGATATTATAAGCAAATTAGAAAAACAAAGGATAGTGTATCTTTCAAATCTGTGGAGGAGGAAGGAATTTGTAGCCAAAGAAGAACTGGAATTCATTATTGAACACAAAATACTAAAAAGTTTTTGTACAAACAAAACCAATGCAGACATGATTAGAAGGAAAGCAATAAGCCTAAAAAAACATTTTTACATTACATTTACATGATAAAGACTTCATTTCTAAAATATAGAGGTTTGATTCAAATTTATAAGAATTCAAACCATTTTCCAATTGATAAATAATCAAAGGATAAATACAGACAATATTCAGATGAAGAAATTGAAATCATTTCTAGTCATAAGAAAAAGTGTTCTATTCATCAGAAAAATGCAATTTAAGAGAATTCTGAGGTACCTCTCAGATTGGCTAAGATGACAGGAAAAGATAATGACAAATGTTAGAGGGGATGTGGGAAACTGGGACATTACTGCATTGTTGGTGGAGTTGTAAACTAATCTAACCATTCTGTAGAGCAATTTGGAACTATGCCCAAAGGGCTATCAAAATGTCCATACCTTTTGTGTTTCTACTGTCCTCATATCCCAAAGAGATCATAAAGGAGGGAAAGGGACCCACATGTGCAAAAATGTTTATGGCAGCACTTTTTGTAGTGGCAAGAAACTGGAAATTGAGTGGAGGCCTATCAGTTGAGAATGACTGAATAAGTTATGGTATATGAATGTCATGGAATATTATTGTTTTGTAAGAAACAAACAGTAGTATGATTTCAGAGAGGCCTGGAGAGACTTACATGAACTGATGCTAAGTGAGATGAGCAGCACCAGGAGATCATTATACACAGCAGCAACAACAGGCCAGTTCCAATGATCTTGTAACGAAGAAAGCCATTTATACCCAGAGAAAGAACTGTGGGAATTCAGTGTGAACTCCCACATAAATTTTTTTTCCCTCTTTTTGTTGTTATTGGCTTGAATTTTGTTTTCTTTCTCAATTTTTTCCTTTTTGATTTGATTTTTCTTGTACAACAAGATAATTGTATAAACATGTATACATGTTGGACTTAATATATGTTTTTAACAAGTTTAACTTATTTTGGATTATTTAGCATCTAGGGAGGAGATGGGAAGGGGGAAAATTTGGAACACAAAGTTTTGAAAGGGTCAGTGTTAAAAAATTATCTATGCTTTTGAAAATTAAAAAAAAATAATGAAAAAATTGCTTTGAATTGGTGCTATAGCAATCTTATCTAAGATTTACTGCCTAGTGGGTATCTTCTCACTGGGAAAAGGAGAAGTAGCATTGCTTCTAAGTATTTTTCCTCACCATGTTAAATGATAGAACTTTCCTTAAAACCAAATGAGATATTTGAGAATTGCAATTGTCGGTATTATGGTGAGTGATCTCAACAAAATGCTTATTTTTGAGAACAAAATTCTGGTTACTCAAAGGCTTGATTGTTTTGAAAAATAATCATTAAAACACAGTATAAATTCGTATTAAAACTAATGGCTGCACTTTTATTCTTTTTTATTGAATGAATATTTTATTTATTTACTCTTTTGTTTTTTTTTAGCAATTTTGAAAGAAGCAGATATACAGAAGTTAGAGTCAAATAACCTGTTGAAAAAATACAAATATTAAAAAGTTGATAACATCATTATAAGTTTTGGAAACCATTATTCACTAAATTATTCAATGCCAAAAACACTTTTCTGTAGTATTTATACTGAGTGATGGATGGTTTTGTGTGTGTGTGTGTGTATGTGTGAAGTATACAACTTTAGATGAAGAAATGAGAAATAATCTTTTTAATTAAAAGGTTATATTTATTATTCCACTACAATGTACCAGGCACTGTGTTTATTAGTTGCCAGGAACACAAAGCCAAAAAAGAAACTTTTGTTGTTCTCAAAGAATTTACATTCTACTTGAAAAACATGCTACTCTCCTATTTTTCTTTTTTTTTTTTTAAATTTTTTATTTAATAATTACATTATATTGACACTCGTTTCTGTTCCGATTTTTTTCCCCCTCCCTCCCTCCACCCCCTCCCCTAGATGGCAAGCAGTCCTTTATATGTTGGATATGTTGCAGTATATCCTAGATACAATATATGTTTGCAGAACCGAACAGTTCTCTTGTTGCGTAGGGAGAATTGGATTCAGAAGGTATAAATAATCCGGGAAGAAAAACAAAAATGCAGATAGTTTACATTCGTTTTCCAGTGTTCTTTCTTTGGGTGTAGCTGCTTTTGTCCGTCATTTATCAATTGAAACTCAGGTCTCTTTGTCATAGAAATCCACTTCCATCAGAACACATCCTCATACAATATCGTTGTCGAAGTGTATAATGATCTCCTGGTTCTGCTCATTTCACTTAGCATCAGTTCATGTAAGTCTCGCCAGTCCTCTCTGTATTCATCCTGCTGGTCATTTCTTACAGAACAATAATATTCCATAACATTCATATACCACAATTTACCCAGCCATTCTCCAATTGATGGGCATCCATTCATTTTCCAGTTTCTAGCCACTACAAACAGGGCTGCTACAAACATTTTGGCACATACAGGTCCCTTTCCCTTCTTTAGTATTTCTTTGGGATATAAGCCCAATAGAAACACTGCTGGATCAAAGGGTATGCACAATTTGATAATTTTTTGGGCATAATTCCAGATTGCTCTCCAGAATGGTTGGATTCGTTCACAACTCCACCAACAATGCATTAGTGTCCCAGTTTTCCCGCATCCCCTCCAACATTCATCATTATTTTTTCCTGTCATCTTAGCCAATCTGACAGGTGTGTAGTGGTATCTCAGAGTTGCTCTCCTATTTTTCAAAATATGTATTTTGGCTTGTTGTGAGGTTTAACCTATGATAATTTTGTGTTTCCTTTGTTTTTACTTTCTCTCTAACACTTCTTTTGAAAAATTGTTTAGTTTTTCAGGCTGCAACCATGAAATCAAACCATTTATATACAATTCTACATATTATAAAACTTTTTTTCTTTTTCATTTGATCTTAAAATGACACCTTAAAATGTCAAGGTTTTATACCATTAAAATTGAATAGCACAGTAATCTATTATAATTACTACCAGTGCTTTGTTCTTTACAGCTCTAAGGAATAGATACAGTTGATCTGTGTGACTATTGCATGGAGGATTTAGAGGGCCACAATATGACAAAGAAAGAAAGAGAGTTTTTGCACATAGACAGGCAACAGGGTGAACATACCTCTATAGAGAAGGGGGGAAATATTTTTATATTTTATTTCTTAAGATTATATTTTTAAAGTAAAATTTTATTATAAATTTTTAAAAATAAGTTTAGTTAAGTCTCTATAGTTTGATAGATAAAAGTAATAGCTTTTATAAAAGAGTATTCAATAAATTCAATAAATATTTACCTTAAAAATTCATACCCTAATGAAATGCATTGAATGTGCATGTGCATGATGACATGATAAAGCAGAGCTTCAGGAAGTGGAAAGGTAAAAACTTCAGGATGTCTGAGAAACTTTCTTCTTCCCACTGCACATAGCAAACAAACTGTATTCCAAAGATTATATACATAATAAAAATAGATATAATATTTTTAAAAATGGTGACATAAAAAGAGAGGAACAAAGAAAGATTTATTATTATTATTATCACAGCTAATATTTATATAGTATTTTTTATGATCACAAAGCACTTTAGCAATCATAACAATAACTTTGGAAAATAAGTATTATATTTATTCCTATTTTATAGATGAGGAATAAGATATACTGAGGTTAAGTGTCTTGCCCAAGGTTGCATAACTAGAGAGTATCTAAAGCAGTATTTGAACTTAGGTTTTCCTGAGTCTATCTCCAGCTCGCTATCTATTTCTCCACCTAATTACCTAGGTAGACATTTTCCAAGAAATATGAAAATTACTATAGGGTCACAAAGAAGTGGGATGAAAAGAATGATTAAGGGAGAAGAAGGAATGTCTATTGAATATTAAATATGAATGTTTTGCAATGTTATTCAGGATATATGTTTGTGACCAGTCAATTATTCAGATATATCTTAAAATATGATTATTCACACAAATCATCTTTGAACATTGAAAGCAACTATATTAATGGATCAACTTTAGTCTTTTAAATCAAGAAGATCTCATGAGTAGAGATTATGTGGTAGTATTACTAGCTTTGCAAAACAATTCTAAATCTTTTTTTTTTTTTTTTAATGGCAGGCTTAATCGTCTTCCTCCAAAATTCATCCAATATTGGCAGCATAGGCCCATGTGTTCTGTAAATTTTTTTTTTCCAGGACAAGGAACAAGCAAAAGGAATAGGAATAGGAATGCCCCTAGAGAGACCCTTTTATATGCTTGTATATTTTTAGAAATGTGGCATGTAAAGTATTTTAAGTTCACTTCATTATGTTTTCACTGCAAGATTGAAATGGAATAAGAAATATATAACTACTTGATCTGCCAAGTTAAGTTTATATGAAGATAGAAAATAAAATATAAATGTGATTCACAACATTAACCATGAATTGAACTCTGATTTCCATTTCATTTATGATTTTCAATGTTGTTTTAAAGTCTTAAGAAGACTAACAATATATTAAAGCTCATACTAAAAAGCTAAATAACAGGTTAAACCTTCTCCCAGTTATGGGATGGAAATAAATTTTATATTAAAGATGTTTAGAATTAGTGTCCCCTAATATGAGTGAGAGAATATTTTCTTAAAAAAAAAAAGTCTTAACCAGTTTCATTTCTATCTATCTTGACACATAATATAACTTAATCCACATTTTTCCAAAAAAGTTCCCTCTGCTGTCAAAACAATTGGAAATTCAGCCAATTCATTCAAAAACTATCAATCATTTCAGGGTAAATACCAATCAAGGAGATCATATGATTTCACAAAGATAAAATATTTAGATCTAAATTAATTGAGTTTGTTACTTATCAAACAGTAATTATGGTCTGGTCCTGAAATAGTGGTGACACTCCTTTAAGGGATGGCTAGGGAAAAATACAGCAAAATTAGAGAAAAGGTTAGAAATGTTTCTCTCTTTGTTGGATTTATTTATTTATTTTTAGTTTAACAGTAGTTTTTAGATTTTTTTAAAAATATATTTGTCTACCAGACAAATACTTTCTATATCATTTTTCCTCCCTGATGCAATGTCTGGCTGTGACTCAAAATAATAACATGCATACAGTGACATAATCCCCACGGGTTTGATATTGACAATTAGAAGAGAAGAGGGAAACTGAATGGCAGAGGGAGATTAACAAGGTTTTGAAGAACATTTTCATTTACATGAAGTTTTCCTTTTTAACTTGGTTTATACAGCATCATTTAGTGCTTTTTTACTTCCACATTTCTCTAGTTTCGTCAAGTTATAAAATATGATGGATCAACAATTTGGCATCTTTCCAGAGGATATGAAATGATCCATGACTCTCTCTTTGGGGGAACTATAAGGTACAATTCAGTACTGGAACCTGATAACAGAGGTAGAATTCTGGAATTTCCACTACTGTTTTTATGTCATCCTGGATGCTGCTTTTCAGAGACTAGCAACTCAGAAAATTAAAAGAAAATCAATAATATTTGATGTTTCTATAGTGCTTATAGCTTTTCTAAAAGCTTTCCCATTTGTTTTATCCTTATAGCAATCATAAAATGCAGATGAAGCATTATTATTCTGATTTCACAGATAAGAAAATTGGGTTTAGAAATATTAAATGATTTGACTACTTAGGAGCAGCAAATACAGGAATTGCACTCCACAAAGTATTGTATTATTTCCCCAGGAATCCCATACCTCCTGTAAGGCATGGAGATTGGGATCAAGTTTAGAGACATTATTTCAGTTCAGAAGAATGGAAAGAAGTTTCTGGTTGTAAAGTTTCTAGAGATTTTAGGCTAGACTTCATACTTCTCTTTGTCCCATAATTCCCTGATGTAACTCAAATAATTGTTCCACGTGCCATCCAACAATTTAGTGACTATTGTGTTGCAAATTAAAACTAAAATATCATTCATACTTTTGAGGATAAAGGGTTCCAAAATAAGCCTTAGGTAAAACTTGTGAAGAAGTGAAAAAAGTATAAATCTTTATATAATTTTGATTTTGCTGTCCTTTTTTTTTTTTTTTCTTGCTTGGGAATGGGAGATAGAACTATCTAGTTAATTTATAAAAAAGGTTTTAACTTTTTGTGTTCCTTGGCTGTAAGACATTGGTAAACATTTTAATAAATAAAACAGTTACTCATATAAATTTTAGAATAAAACCTACACAAAGGAAATTTTAAGAATTCTGGGAGGAAAACCATCTTTGATAATACATTTTAAAATCATGTTACATATATGTTATTTCTTTTATTTATTATTTATATAGCACACTTCTCCTCTGAACCACTGAATGCACCTGCTCCATTTGTTGCCTCCATGATCCACTAAGCTGAAACACATACTATTTCCCAACAGATCACTCTGCCAGGGGCTTGCTATAAATCTTGGCCAGACAAGTTGGCCTTTATTTTCTGTATTGCTCTGGGCATCTCACATGACATTCCCAAATAAGGTATAAGCCTGCTATGATTGCTAGTAATGACTTAACTGCAAAAGAATTATAACTGTATGAATAATAGTGGTTTGCACTGTGAGTGTCCTAGCTACTCCAAAAATGTCAGAGCAACCAATAGAAAATGCTTTTCATTTGCCAGTTTGAAAGGAAGAAAAAGTCAGAAGACTTTACAACTGCTGCTAATGTGTAAACAATGATTGTTCATTCAACAGCAGGAAGCCAAATAAATGTAAAACAAATGATAGCATTAGGCATTCTGTGGCTGTGTGCAATGACAGCCCAATGAAGGAGACAGAGAAAACAAAAACCACAGGTTCTGACTTCTCATATTCATGAAGAAGGACATTTGGACCAATAATAGCTTCTGTCTGAAAATCTCCACATATAAATTAAGTGCGTTCCCCTACTTGTTAGAAAGAATCACATCAGTATCACATTCACTTTCCTGAAATACTCACATGTTGAAAAGAATTAGCAATTCACAAATAAAGATACAAAATGAAATTATACATGTAGGGTTATATAACTTCTTTTATGTCTGCCTTAATTTTTTTTTTCTTTTAGAGGCAGTTTGATATAGTGGTATTAGACTTCAAGTCAGGGGTTGAACTGAGTTCAAATTTTTTCTCAGCACTTGTAAGCTTTGTAATTGTAAACAATTCCTATTTCTTTCAGGCTCTTTGTTATTGTCTGTAATATGGGCATAATAATAGCACTATCTCACAAGTATGATATGAGGGTTAAATGAGCTAAACTTGTTACCAATATAAACATGAGCTATTTTTGCTACTCTTGTCACTATATTGTTCTTCCTGATATAAACAAAAACAAGACATTTAATGCCTACTTGTTAGAAATTAGAAACATACATGAAATTCCATCTTCCACATTTGTCCCTTGGGAAAAATTATCATATGCAGTATGAACCTTCTTTAATTTTCTCTGGTTTAATCTGGTAGTTTTGTTTAAAGTATTACTCACTCATAGTACCTATTATACAAGGTCTTTCCCAAATTCTCATAGCATTTTTCTCCCTCTTGAAATTTCTCCGATTATGATTTTTTTTCTTGCATGTATCCAAGTTATATCACCCCAGTCAAACATTACTTTCTTGAAAGTATTCAACTTTTCTATTCTCAGCTGCTAGAGCAGTGTCTTGCACATAAGCACATGGTTTAATAAATGTTTATTGAAAAAAAAAAGGGCAAAGAATTTAGCAGATGTCTACTTCTGATGGAAAACTTCTGATAGAATTCTCTGCATAGAAAAGGAGTGATTCTCAGTTTTTTCAAGCATTTCACATATCTTCACATATCAGAATTTCCATTAAACTGGGTAGTTTCATTTATGACTCATAATAAACACTTTTTTTCCCAAAAAGGGTAAATTCTTTTTGTTGCAGGACAACAAAAAGAATTTACCCTTTTTGGGAAAAAAAAGAGCTTGCAAGTTCATCAGTATTCTCCCCTAGGATGTACAATTGGGAAGATTTAGGGAAACTTGGCATTAATGAAAAGCTCATTTACACTGAGAAGAGTTATTCTGCAGCAGGTCCTCTTTCCACCAGAAATATGCTACCTCACACCACCAATTTCATTTAACTGCTTCCTTTCATGGCCTCATGATTACACATGCCCACCTGTCTAAATATGTCTAAAACTACTGCTGTTCTTAATGATATCACACATCTAAGCATTTCTATTTTAATCTTATGGTAGTGCAGATGATGTGAGTCCTGCTACAATGAGGTACTTACTTTGTTTCTAGTGAAGCTTATTAGTATCCTTCACAATCATTATGTTATCTGTTGGCAATATGCCAACCTAATTTGTCGCAGATTCAGAGGCTCATTTTAAATTTCTTCAGCTCTGACTACTCTCTAGCCTTGTTCCCTTTCCTGAATAGGTTGGAAACCTGAGCATCTCCCTTATGGGAGATGTGTTGGCTTGTGTGTTGGAAACCTGGCTTATTTCCAGTGAAGAGATCAGGTCTAGGAGTTGTGGTTTTCCCCAAGTTACCATAGCAATCAATGAATTTAATTATACAACTTGTGGGTCAGTAACCAGGTTGGCATGAAAACAAGAAGACATGAAAGAATATAGTTACCATAATGCTCCTTTGGGAGACCCTCTGGAAGACAGCAGGGATAAGTGCAAATGACCCAATTTTATCCCCCTGTGCTCCACCTTCTTCTAGTCCACTAAGAAGAGTATGGGAGAGTTTACCTATTAAAATCCTACTAGTTTCTCAAGGCATAATTCAGTTTTCACTTTCCCTATATAATCTTTGTAAATTATTCCAATCTTCATTAACCTTTCCTTTCTATAAAATATTATGGCATTAGTTATAAATAATTTGCAATTTAATACAATTACACAATGTCTTATACTGTCTACCATTGATTCATGGATTACTACTTCCTTGACCAGATCACAAGCATGTTGAGGGCTGGGTAAATATCTGGAAGATTCACAAGGCATTCATATAAGTAGTGGTATTTAATCTGAACCTTCAAGATAAGAATTTGAAAGGCAGAAATAGATTCAATTGCAAGCATTCTATGCATATAAAGGCATAGAAGTAAAGCTAGAAGTAAAGTTCAGGCAAGTGTAGCTTGACTGAAATATGGAGTGTCAGAATTGAGCCCAGAAAGCTAAATTAAAAATAAATTTTGAATGGCTTTAAATACCAGACTGAAGGATTTGTATTTAATCTAGAAGCAACAGGAATCACTGAGTACTTTTGAGTAGAATAGACACAAAAACAGACTTGTTTTTTGGGGGGAAATTATTTTGGAAGCTACATGGAAGAAGAATTGAAGATTCCAACTATTGGAACTAGGAAAACCAATAAG
Source organism: Antechinus flavipes (assembly GCF_016432865.1). Classification (NCBI taxonomy): domain Eukaryota; kingdom Metazoa; phylum Chordata; class Mammalia; order Dasyuromorphia; family Dasyuridae; genus Antechinus; species Antechinus flavipes. The sequence continues at coordinate 192,476,302 of NC_067400.1, read as the reverse complement.
GAGACTATTCCAAGGATGTATACCTACAAATTCTTTGATCACAAGTTCCAAGATGAAAAATAAAGTTGATTAGGGTTCTGTGGGAGAGAAGAGAGAACATAGAAAGAGAGCTAAGATATTAGGATATAAGATATCACAGCAAAAAGAAAAGAGGTATTGAATACCTCTATAAGAGGAAGATAACAGAAAACTGGAGGCAATATGAGATTCTTTTTTGGCAAGTCTGATAGCCAGGGACAGAGAAGGATAGGATTAATTGAAAAGGAACTCACTGGGATAATTATTTTATGAACTAGGTACTCTTCCTCTTTTTCCTCTTCCTCTTTCTCCTCCTCAGTATCCTAAACAACTTTATTTTAATTTTTTTTTAATTCTTCAATTTCAATTTGTGGATTATTTCTAAAAGCTTTTTAGTAGAACCTCTGAGGTTCTCTCAGTATACCATCATATCATCTGCAAAGAGTGATAATTTTGTTTCTTCATTACCTACTGTAATTCCTTTAATCTCTTTCTCAATTCTTATTGCCAAAACTAACATTTCTAATACAATATTGAATAGTAATGATGATAGTGGGCAACCTTGTTTTATTACTGATCTTACTGAGAATAGTTCCAGTTTATCCCCATTACATATGATGCTTACTGATGGTTTTCAATAGATGCTACTGATTTTTGCTTTTCTTTTTTTCTTTTTTTTAGTTAATAAGTTTATCTTTTAAAAAAATATTTTGTTTTGTTTTATAATAACTTTATATTGACAGAATCCATGACAGAGTAATTTTTTTTACAACATTATCCCTTGCACTCGCTTCTGTTCTGATTTTTCCCCTCCCTCCCTCCACCCCCTCCCCTAGATGGCAAGCAGTCCTATATATGTTAGATATGTTGCAGTATATCCTAGATACAATATATGTTTGCAGAACCAAGCAGTTCTCTTGTTGCACAGGGAGAATTGGATTCAGAAGGTAAAAACAACCCGGAAAGAAAAACAAAAAAGCAAATAGTTCACATTCGTTTCCCAGTGTTCTTTCTTTGGGTGTAGCTGCTTTTGTCCGTCATTTATCAATTGAAACTGAGTCTTTGTCAAAGAAATCCACTTCCATCAGAATACATCCTCATACAATATCGTTGTCGAAGTGTAAAGTGATCTCCTGCTTCTGCTCATTTCACTTAGCATCAGTTCATGTAAGTCTTTCCAAGCCTCTCTGTATTCATCCTGCTTGTCATTTCTTACAGAACAATAATATTCCATAACATTCATATACCACAATTTACCCAGCCATTCTCCAACTGATGGGCATCCATTCAATTTCCAGTTTCTAGCCACTACAAACAGAGCTGCCACAAACATTTTGGCACATACAGGTCCCTTTCCCTTCTTTAGTATTTCTTTGGGATATAAGCCCAATAGAAACACTGCTGGATCAAAGGGTATGCACAATTTAATAACTTTATGAGCATAATTCCAGATTGCTCTCCAGAATGGTTGGATTCGTTCACAGTTCCATCAACAATGCATCAGTGTCCCTCCCAGTTTTCCCGCATCCCCTCCAACATTCATCATTATTTTTTCCTGTCATCTTAGCCAATCTGATAGGTGTGTAGTGGTATCTCAGAGTTGTCTTAATTTTCATTTCTCTGATCAATAATGACTTGGAACACTCTTTCATATGAGTGGTAATAGTTTCAATTTCATCATCTGAAAATTGTCTGTTCATATCCTTTGACCATTTATCAATTGGAGAATGGCTTGATTTCTTATAAATTTGAGTCAGTTCTCTATATATTTTGGAAATGAGGTCTTTATCAGAACCTTTAACTGTGAAGATGTTTTCCCAGTTTGTTGCTTCCCTTCTAATCTTGTTTGCATTAGTTTCGTTTGTACAAAGGCTTTGTAATTTGATATAATCAAAATTTTCTATTTTGTGATAGGTAATAGTCTCTAGTTAATCTTTGGTCACAAATTTCTTTCTCCTCCACAAGTCTGAGAGATAAACTATCCTATGTTCCTCTACTTTATTTATAATCTCGTTCTTTATGCCTAGGTCATGGACCCATTTTGATCTTATCTTGGTATATGGTGTTAAGTGTGGGTCCATGCCTAATTTCTGCCATACTAATTTCCAGTTATCCCAGCAGTTTTTATCAAATAATGAATTCTTATCCCAAAAGTTAGGATCTTTGGGTGTGTCAAACACTAGATAGCTATAGTTGACTATTCTGTCTTATGAACCTAACCTTTTCCACTGATCAACTAACCTATTTCTTAGCCAATACCAAATGGTTTTGGTGACTGCTGCTTTATAATATAATTTTAGATCAGGTACAGCTAGGCCACCTTCATTTGATTTTTTTTTTCATTAATTCTCTTGAGATTCTCGACTTTTTATTGTTCCATATGAATTTTGTTATTATTTTTTCTAGATCATTAAAATATTTTTTGGAAGTCTGATTGGTATAGCACTAAATAAATAGATTAGTTTAGGGAGTATTGTTATCTTTATTATATTCACTTGGCCTATCCAAGAGCACATAATATTTTTCCAATTATTTAAGTCTGACTTTATTTGTGTGGAAACTTTTTTGTAATTTTGTTCATATAATTCCTGACTTTCCTTTGGTAGATAGATTCCCAAATATTTTATGCTATCAACAGTTATTCTGAATGGAATTTCTCTTTGTATCTCTTGCTCTTGGATTTTGTTGGTGGTATATAAAAATGCTGAGGATTTATGGGGATTTATTTTGTATCCAGCTACTTTGCTAAAATTGTGAATTATTTCTAATAGCTTTTTAGTAGAATCTCTGGGGTTCTCTAGGTATACCATCATATCATCTGCAAAGAGTGATAGTTTGGTTTCCTCATTGCCTACTCTAATTCCTTTAATCTCTTTCTTGACTCTTATTGCAGAGGCTAGTGTTTCTAATACGATATTGAATAATAATGGTGATAGTGGGCAATCCTGCTTCACTCCAGATTTTACTGGGAAGGATTCCAGTTTTTCCCCATTGCATATGATGCTTACTGATGGTTTTAAATATATGCTCCTGACTATTTTAAGGAAAAGTCCATTTATTCCTATGCTCTCAAGTGTTTTTTATTAGGAATGGATGTTGAATTTTATCAAATGCTTTTTTTGCATCTATTGAGATGATCATATGGTTTTTGTTTGGGTGGTTATTGATATAGTCAATTATGCTAATAGTTTTCCTAATATTGAACCAGTCCTGCATTCCTGGTATAAATCCTACTTGGTCATAGTGTATTATCCTGGGGATGATTTTCTGTAATCTTTTTGCTAATATTTTATTTAAGATTTTAGCATCAATATTCATTAGGGAGATTGGCCTATAATTTTCTTTCTCTGTTTTCAACCTACCTGGTTTAGGTATCAGTACCATGTCTGTGTCATAAAAGGAGTTTGGTAGGACTCCTTCAATCCCTATTTTTTCAAATAGTTTATTTAGCATTGGAGTTAATTGTTCCTTAAATGTTTGGTAGAATTCACATGTAAATCCATCTGGTCCTGGGGATTTTTTCTTAGGGAGTTGGTTGATAGTTTGTTCTATTTCTTTTTCTGAGATGGGACTGTTTAGGATATTTACTTCTTCCTCTGTTAGTTTGGGCAAGCTATATTTTTGGAGGTATTCTTCTATTTCATTTAAGTTGTCAAATTAATTGGCATAAAGTTGGGCAAAGTAACTCCTAATTATTGCTCTATTTTCCTCTTCGTTAGTGGCAAGTTCTCCCTTTTCATTTTTAAGATTAACAATTTGATTTTCCTCTTTCCTTTTTTAAATCAGATTTACTAAGAGTTTGTCTATTTTGTTGGTTTTTTCATAGAACCAACTCTTAGTTTTATTAATTAATTCAATAGTTTTTTTACTTTCAGTTTTATTGATCTCTCCTTTTATTTTTAGAATTTCAAGTTTAGTATTTGACTGGGGGGTTTTAATTTGTTTCTTTTCTAGCATTTTTAGTTGCAAGCCCAATTCATTGACCTTCTCTTTCTCTATTTTATGCAAATAGGCCTCTAGAGATATGAAATTTCCCCTTATTACCACTTTGGCTGTATCCCATACATTGTGGTATGATGTCTCATTATTATCGTTTTCTTGAGTGAAATTATTAATTATGTCTATGATTTGCTGTTTCACCCAATCATTCTTTAGTATAAGATTATTTAGTTTCCAATTATTTTTTGGTCTACTTTCCCCTGGCTTTTTGTTGAATGTAATTTTCATTGCATCGTGGTCTGAAAAGGATGCATTTACTATTTCTGCCTTACTGCATTTGAATTTGAGGGTTTTATGTCCTAATATATGGTCGATTTTTGTATAGGTTCCATGAACTGCTGAAAAGAAAGTGTACTCCTTTCTGTCTCCGTTACATTTTCTCCGGAGATCTATCATATCTAACTTTTCTAGCATTCTATTTACCTCTTTTCTGAGAGTGCAAGGTGGAGATCTCCCACTATTATAATTTTGCTGTCTATTTCTTCTTGCAGCTCTCTTAATTTCTCTTTTAAGAAATTAGATGCTACACTACTTGGCGCGTATATGTTTAATAGTGATATTGCTTCATTATCCATGCTACCCTTTAGCAAGATATAGTGCCCTTCCTTATCTCTTTTAATTAGATCAATTTTTGCTTTAGCTTGATCTGAGATCAGGATGGCTGCTTTTTTGACTTCACCTGAAGTATAGTAGATTTTGCTCCAACCTTTTACCTTTAACCTGCATGTATCTCCCTGCTTCAGGTGTGTTTCCTGTAAACAACATATTGTAGGATTCTGGCTTTTAATCCATTCTGCTAACCGCTTCCTCTTTATGGGGGAGTTTACCCCATTCACATTTATGGTTAAAATGACCAATTCTGTATTACTTGCCATCTTGTTAACCCCTTTTTATGCTTTTCTCCCTTCTTTCCCCCTTACCTCCCTTCCCAGTATTAAGCTTGTGAGCACCACTTGCTTCTCACACCCCTCCCTTTTTAGTATCTCTCCCCCCTCCACCTGCCTTAGATTTCCTCCCCCTATCTTACCCCTTTCTCTCCCCATTTCTGTATTCCCTTCCGCTTAGCTTATTCCTTCCCTTTTCACTTTTCCCTTCTCACTTTTCAATGAGGTGGGAGAAGTTTCACCCTAAATTGAATATGTCTAAAATTTTTCTCTTAAAGCCAATTCTGAAGGCAGTAAGATACCCACTATATTCATCCCCCTCCATTCTTTATATATAATAGGTTTCCTTTGCCTCTTCATGAGATGTAGTACCCCCACTTTACCCTTTTTCTGGTACAATGTCCTTTCCACATCAATTTATAGAACAAGGTATACATGTATTCTTTATACATCTATATAGTCGAAATATAGTTCCCAAGATTAATCTTTACCTTTTTAGATTTCTCTTGAGTTCTATATTTGTAGATCAAACTTTTTGTTAAGTTCTGGCTTTTTCATCAAAAATAGGTGGAATTCGCTTACTTCGTTGAATGTCCATCTTCTTCCCTGGAAAAAGATGCTCATTTTAGCTGGGTAAGTTACTTTTGGTTGCATACCAAGTTCTTTAGCCTTTTGGAATATCATATTCCAGGCCCTTCGATCCTTTAATGTGGATGCTGCTAGATCCTGGGTGATCCTTATTGTGGCTCCTCGATACTTGAATTGGGTTTTTCTGGCTGCTTGCAATATTTTTTCCTTCGTCTGAGGGTTCTGGCATTTGGCCACTATATTCCTTGGTGTTTTGATTTTAGGATCCCTTTCAGTGGGTGATCGATGAATCCTTTCAATGTTTATTTTTTCCTCTGTTCCTATGACTTCTGGGCAATTCTCTTTGATAATTTCCTGGAAAATAGTGTCCAGGCTCTTTTTTTCATCATGTTTTTCTGGAAGTCCAATGATTTTCAGATTGTCTCTCCTGGATCTGTTTTCCAGGTCTGTTGTCTTCCCCAGAAGGTATTTCACATTCTTTTCCATTGTTTGATTTTTTTGGATTTGCTTGACTGATTCTTCTTGTCTCCTCGAGTCATTCAATTCCAATTGTTCAATTCTGATTTTTAATGAAGTGTTTTCTTCACTCACTCTTTTAAAATATTTTTCTAATTGTCCCATTAAGTTATTTTGTTCTGTGGAATTTTTTTCCATTTCGCCAATTTTGTTTTTTAGAAAGCTATTTTCTGTTTCCAGTTCACCAATCCTATTTTTCAAGGATTTTATTTCTTTATCCAGTCTCTCTTTAAATGAGTGGGATGACTTCTCCAGGCTCTCTTGCCAAGCCTCCTTCTCCTTTTCCCATTTTTCTTCTAGCTCCCTTGTGAGAGCCTTTTTAATTACTTCTATGAAGTTCATCTGTGCTGAGGAACAGATGATCTCCTCCTTTCGGGATTCACCTGGAGACTGTCTGTTTTTAGTCTCCTCAGGATTTGGAGTCTGCTCTCTTTCTGTATAAAAGCTGTCAAGGGTTAAAGTCCTCTTCAGTTTTTTGCTCATTATGTCAAAGAATCAAAGACAAACTAGCAAAAAGAAAAAAAGAAATCACCTCTAATTGGAGTCGGCTTTTTGGGGGGAGGGGCTGGGTGGTGTTACCGAGCTTCCTCTACAAACTGCGGGGGCAGCAGCGAGGCACTAGCCCTACTGTGCTGCGCCTGCGCTCTGAGATCCCAGAGCGTGCTGAGTCATGTGGGGGAGGGGTGGCCAGGTCCTGAGAGACTCCAGGTGTTTGGGGTTGTATTCTTCACCCCCGGTGTTTTTACCTTCTCTGTTGGGCTGCTGGCTTGCTGCCAGGGCAAAGTATCCAAACCTGTAGCAAAGCTCTCTCCGCAGAGATGGCTGTGATCACACCCCACCCCCTCTCCAGTCTGCTTGGCTGTGAGCTGCCTGCCGTGCTCTCAGCTGCTGCTCCCCTTAGCCTGCGCCTGATCTCCCTCCCAGCCCTCGTGCAAAAACAGACCTTTCTTTGAGAAGCTCAAGAATGGCTTTTCTTGGTAGCTATTTGTGGGGTTTTTTTCAGTCAAGCATCAATTCAGAGGCTTGTAATGAAATGGATAGCGAGAGAAAACGTGGAGCTAAACAGTTGTGTGCCTCCTCTCTGCCATCTTCGATGCTACTGATTTTTTCAAGGAAAAATCCATTTATTCCTATACTCTCAAGTGTTTTATAGGAATGGTTGTTGGATTTTATCACATCCTTTTTCTGCATCTTTTGAGATGATCATATGATTTTTGTTAATTTGGTTGTTGATATCATCAATTATGCTAATACTTTTCCTAATATTGAACCGGACATGCATTTTTGGTATAAATCCTACTTGGTCACGGTGTATTATCTTAGGGATGATTTTCAGTAATCTTTTTGATAATATTTTATTTAAGATTTTTGCATAAATATTCATTAGGGAGATTGGTCTATAATTTTCTTTCTCTGTTTTCAACTGAGTAGGTTTAGATATCAGTACCATGTATGTGTCATAAAAGGAATTTGGCAGGAGTCCTTCATTTCCTGTTTTTTTTCAAATAGTTTATATAACATTGGAATTGATTGTTCTTTAAATTTTTGGTAGAATTCACATGTAAATCCATCTGGTCCTGGGGATTTTTTCTTAGGAAGTTGATTAATAGCTTATTTCTTTTTCTGAAATGGGACTGTTTAAGCTATTTACTTCATCCTCTGTTAGTCTGGACATCCTATATTTTTGAAGGTAGTCATCCATTTCACTTAGTTATCAAATTTATTGGTATAAAGTTGGGCAAAGTAACTCCTAATTATTGCTCTAATTTCCTCTTCATTAGTGGAGAGTTCTTCCTTTTCATTTTTAAGACTAACAATTTCATTTTCCTCTTTCCTTTTTCTAATCAGATTTACCAAAGGTTTTCCTATTTTTTTTTCATAAAACCATAACCAAAACAACCATAAAATCAAAACAATTATTTGTTAATTCAATAGATTTATTTTTACTTTCAATTTTATTAATTTCTTCTTTTAATTTTAGAATTTCAAGTTTAATGTTAGATTGAGGGTTTTTAATTTGCTCTTTTTCTAGCTTTTTAAGTTGTAAACCCAATTCATTGATCTTCTCTTTCTGTATTTTATTCAAGTAAGCCTCTAGAGATGTAAAATTTTCCCTAATAACTTCTTTGGATGCATCCCACAGATTTTGGTATGTTATCTCATTGTTGTCATTCTCTTGGGTGAAATTAATAATTGTGTCTATGATTTGTTGTTTTAACCATTCATTCTTTAGGATGAGATTATTTAATTTTCAATTGCTTTTTGGTCTATTTTCCCTTAGCTGTTTATTGAATGTAGTTTTTATACAGCATGATCTGAAAAAGAATGCATTTACTATTTCTGCCTTTCTGCATTTAATTTTGAGGTCTTTATGTCCTAATATAAGGTCAATTTTTGTATAGGTTCCATGAACTGCTGAGAAGAAAGTGTACTCCTTTCTGTCTCCATTCAATTTTCTCCAAAGATCTATCATAACTAACTTTTCTAATATTCTATTTACCTCTTTAACTTCTTTCTTATTTGTTTTGTGATTTTATTTATCTAATTCTGAGAGTGCAAGTTTGATATTTTTCACTATTATAGTTTTGCTATCTGTGTCTTCTTGCAGCTCTCTTAATTTCTTCAGGAATTTAGATGCTGTACCTTTTGGTGCATATATGTTTAATATTGATATTGCTTGATTATCTATGGTACCCTTGAGCAAGATATAGTGCCCTTCCTTTAAGTAGATCAATTTTTGCTTTTCTTGATCTGAGATTAGGATATCTATCCCTCCTTTTTTTTTTGATTTCACCTGAAATATAATAGATTTTGCTTCAGCCTTTTGCCTTAACTCTATATGTATCACCTTGCTTTAAATGTGTTTCCTATAAAAAAAAACAAAAACAAAAACAAAAACATATTGTATTGTAAATAAAAAGCTGTTAAAATTTAAAAAAAATTGTAGGATTCTGGCTTTTAATCCAGTCTGGTATCCACCTCTGCTTTATGGGAGAGTTCATCCCATTCACATTTACAGTTAAAACTACTAATTCTGTATTTCCTGCCATCTTATTATCCCTAGATGATACTTTTCTCTTTCTTTCCCCCTTTACTCCCTCCCCAGTATTAAACTTATTGGCACCACTTACCTCATGCAGCTCTCCCTCTTCAGAATCCCACCCTCCTCCTTAGAGTCCCTCCCTCTTTCTTATACCTTTCCCTTATTATTTTTGTATTTCCTTCTATTTAGCCTACTCTTTTCCTTTCCCCTTTTCCTCTCCCATTTTTATTTTTTTATTTTTTATTTTTAATAACTTTTTATTGATAGAACTCATGCCAGGGTAATTTTTTACAGCATTATCCCTTGCATTCACTTCTGTTCCGATTTTTCCCCTCCCTCCCTCCACCCCCTCCCCCAGATGGCAAGCAATCCTTTACATGTTGAACAGGTTACAGTATATCCTGGATACAATACATGTGTGCAGAACCGAACAGTTTTCTTGTTGCACAGGGAGAATTTAATTCAGAAGATATAAGTAATCTGGGAAGAAAAACAAAAATGCAAGCAGTTTATATTCATCTCCCAGTGTTCTTTCTTTGGGTGTAGCTGCTTCTGCCCATCTTTGATCAATTGAAACTGAATTAGCTCTCTTTATTGAAGAGATCCACTTCCATCAGAATACATCCTCAAACAGTATCATTGTTGAGGTGTATAATGATCTCCTGGTTCTGCTCATTTCACTTAGCATCAGTTCATGTAAGTCTCACCAGTCCTTTCTGTATTCATCCTGCTGGTCATTCCTCCATAACATTCATATACCACAATTTACTCAACCATTCTCCAATTGATGGGCATCCATTCATTTTCCAGCTTCTAGCCACTACAAACAGGGCTACCACAAACATTTTGGCACATACAGGTCCCTTTCCCTTCTTTAGTATCTCTTTGGGGTATAAGTCCTCTCCCATTTTTAAATGAAGTGAGAGAAGTTTCTCTATAAACCAAATATATCTAATATTTTCTCTTTGAAGCAAATCTAATGAGAATAAGATTCACACAATGTTCCTCCACCTCCCTTAATTCCCTCAGATATGATGGATTTCTTTTGCCTCTTCGTGGGATGTAATTTCTCTCTTTTTATCTTCCCTTTTCCTTTTTTCTGATATTATCTATTCCCTTTCCACTTCTAGTTCCCTTTTTTGGTATTATAACAGTAAAATCAAATTATACACATGCTCTTTATGTATGCCTATAACAGAAATACAGTTTTCAATAGTTCTTTTTTATCTTTTATGCTTCTCTTGAGTCCTATATTTGGAGGTCAAATTTTTTCTTCAGCTCTGGCTTTTTCATTTGAAATAAATTGAATTCACCTGTTTCATTGACTGTCCATCTTCTCTGGAAGAAAATGCTCAGCTTAGCTGGGTAGTTTATTCTTGATTGCATTTTAAGTTCTTTTGCCTTTTGGAATATCAGATTCCAGGTCCTTTGATCTTTTATTGTGGAAGCTGCTAGATCTTGAGTGATTTTTATTGTGTCTCCTTGGTGTTTGAATTTTTTTTTTCTTGCTACTTGTAATATTTTTTCCTTAGTCTGATACTTCTGAAATTTAGCCACAATATTCCTTGGAGTTTTTATTTTGGAATCTCTTTGAAAAGGTGTTCGATGAATTCTTTCAATGCCTATTTTATCTTTTGATTCTGTTAGATCTGGACATTTTCTCTGATGATTTCCTGAAAAAAAAAGTAGTGTCTAGACTCTTTTTTCATCATGGTTTTCAGGGACCCAATAATCCTTAGATTATCTCTTCTAGATCTATTTTCCAGGTCTGTTCAAGTAGATATGTAGCATTTTTTTTTCTATTTTTTCCTTTTTTTTTTTTCTTGACTGATTCTTGATGTCTCAATAACTCATTCATTTCCTTTTATTCAGTTCTTATTTTTAATGAGTGATTTTCTTCATTTATAATTTTTACTTCTTTTTGTATCTGTCCAATTGAGTTTTTAAATGAATTGTTTTGCTCTATGGAATTTTTTTCCATTTCACAATTTTTTTTTTTTTTTTAGTGAGTTATTTTCTTTTTCTAGTTCACAAATCCTACTTTCCTGGGAGTTCATTATCTTTTCCAATTAACAAATTCTGTTTCCCTAGGAGTTCTTTACCTTTTCCTTTTCACATTTCAGGCAGTTGTTTTCTTTTTCAAATCTTCCTTTTAATGAGTTATATGCCTTTTCCATACTCTCTTGCATAGCTTCTCTTTTCTTTCCCCATTTTTCTTCTAGCTCTCTTTTAAGATCTTTTATAATTTCTTCTAGAAGAGTTTATTTGATGGGGCATGTTATATTCTTATGTGATGGGGCATGTTATATTCCCCCTTTGGGGTTTTGTCTGGAGACTGTCTGCAATTAGTCTCCTCAGAGTTGAAAATCTTTCAGTATAGAAAGTATCTACAGTTAGAGCTCTCTTTGCTTTTTTACTTTATTTATTTAGGAAAACCTTGGGTTCTGCAAGGAGGTTCTCAGCTTCTTCTACAGAACAGGGACAGATGGACAGTGACTGTCCTGGGAACATGCCGCCAAGAGTAGCTGTGCTGCAGAAGTAGCACTGCCCTGGGAAAAGTAGCCCCACTGCAGAAGTATGACTGCCCTTAGAAGAGTGGCCCTGTTGTGGAACAACAGCTGCCTTGGGATGAGTAGCAATGTTGTGGAACAGTGGCTGTCCTGGGACGAGCAGCTGCACTAGGGACTGTGGCTGCACTGTGGAGCTTGGCTGTGCTGTGGAGCAGGATTGTGCTGTGATCATGTGACTTCACTGTGATTGTGCTGAGTCATTCCCGCTGCTGAGTGGGTGTGGCCAGGTGCGGTGAAACTCTGGCATTTTGGGGTACAATCTACTTTTTTGCATTTGTGTAACTTCTCTGATGACCTACTGCTTTGCAATCAAAGCAAGCAGCCAACATGTGGTATAGTCCTTCCTGCATATTTTTCACCTGTGGAGACTGCACCCTGTCCCTGGTCTCCTCAGTGTGTGCTGGCCTCCATCTTCTGTCTCCCTGCCTGCACTGGCCTCCTCCCGCTTGATCAAGACAGACATTTACTGATTATCTTCCAAGTTATCTTCTGCTGGTAATTTGTTGTACTCCCAATATTTGTGGATTCTACCAGGCAAGCACTATTTCAGAGGCTGAATTTTGTAATCAGTAGTAAAGGTGATAGGGAAGCTCATAATGAAGCATGTATCCTCTCCGCCATCTTGGCTCCCTCTCCCCCCCCAACTAAACAACTCTAAGACTTTTAGTTGAAGAAAAGGTATTAACTTGGATTGGTTAAAAAAAAAAATCCTCACCTGAGAATTCCTTATATTAATGAAATCATAGCTCCAATCACTATCCCTGCCCCTAACTTGTGTGCCATATCATAGCTCAGCATCTGGATAGCAGCGCTTGTATATTTGTTTCCTTTTTTTCTCTCAAACCAGGCTATCCACATTCCATGACATAGTATTTGAGGTGAGAGGGGATCCCTTGTATGTATATAATGGACAGATCTTGATGAGAACAAGCTGTTGGCTTGAGTATAGCACTATCCAGTGGACAAATTATATGTTAACAGTTTTATATGGTTAATAAAATAAAAATCTGACTACCTGTGGCCTTTCAGGAAAATGGCACACAGGTACAGTGTGCTTATCCTGATGTAATGTCCTATGGATTATATGTGATATTCATTAAGTATGTACAATCTGTACCTATGTCACACAAAAATCCAAAGAAAGATCATTCTTATTTAAAAGTTGAAGTATTATAGTACATATAGATTATGCTTGTCTTGGAGTCACCACTTTATTAGTATTACTGTGTGACCTTTTCTTATCAAAAATAGAAAGAACATTCTCTGTGTCTTCATAAGTATGAATAGATCATATTTATTTCCTAAACAGCTACCTTTTTTACTAGCATGAGGCTATATGTGTATCCTTCCCACTGTTCATGTTTGTATTTGTAAAAGAGTATGGCCCAGGCTTTTAGAAGGAAACATTTTACAACTACTATTCATGTGATATTCTTAATAAATGTTTTTACTTTGAGTTAATTAGATTTTTGGACTGATTATTAAAGATAATACTGGTGGAGGTGTGGGAGCTATCTCAAGATTTATTGTTTTAAGAGTTTAGACTCACAAAATATCCTATATATGAAAGAATCATTACCTCTTATACTCATTCTGTTTGTGTGAGTGGGGAATAAAAGTGTACCCTATAGGGCATTTTAGATAGTACAGCTGTGAAATGTCTCATGAACTTTTCTAAAAATAAGTTCAGCTAAGTTTTCTACAGAGAGTCTCGATAGGGAAATCTGAATTCATTGATACTCTAATTTTACTGATTAATCTTATCAAGAATGAGATTTAGAACATTTTCATGACCATTCTGTTGCTATACTCATTTTTAAGAAAATATATTGTCATTTTTGGTTGTTGCTATTCATTTAATTTGTAAATAATTTAATATTTACACTTTTAACTTATTGATTTTAGGAATTGGAAAATACTAATGTTGTCAGTTTCTAAATCAGCTGAGATTGATGAATGAAATGCTTTATTATTGTGGATCATGTTCAATTATGACTACCACAATTCATTTCATAATGTCTGGTTTATGGTTTCTATGACTTTTTATCATGAGGTTCTCTCAAACCTATAAGAAATCAAGTACAGGTTTTTTTAGAATTTTGGAACTACATGAAACACTTCCTCCGGGTAATATACATTAAAATACATTGTTTGCTAGAAAATGGATAAACATCTATACATATTTATATAGAATCATCTTTCTTAATTAAGGGATTTCTTTCCTTGGTAGTATTTTGGATTTTTGGAAGTTTTTCCCTATCTGTTCTGCTTGTCCCACTTCACCTAAATCTTATTAGCATCCATATATAAAAGTTCAAAGGAAAAAGTTATAAGTAACTTCGATTCTTATTGAAATTCCCCAAGCAATTCCTAATTACCATCACTTAAATACCCATCTAACTTTAATATCTTTTAGCTATCACCTTTGAAACCAGCTGAGAATATCTACCCTTGTTTTATAGATAAATATCTTTCTGGATGAAAACAATCCATAGTACTTGGAATCATAGATAAGATGTTTCTTACCCCCTTTGCTAACTAATTGAGATAATGAGGAAAAAGCTAATCTTGTGTTTTAAATTTTCTACAACTCTCACATGGCATATTTTTGAACATCATCTTCACCTCTCTCTACCAGGGATCTGAACTCTGCCTCTGATTTTATACACTCTGATACTTCAGTTTTTGCCTTAACTTGCTGGGCTCTAGGTCATTAGGTGAATTCCTAGACAATTTCAAGATATGCCAATTCCATTTGTAGCTGCATTTTCTTTATTGTCTTGTCCTAGTAAAATGTAAACATGAACACAGAAACTGTCTTGTTTGCATGTGTTTATACCCACAAAACAGTAAAGTGAAGCAAAACTTAGTGTAGTGAATGAAACAGTGTTTATAAATGTTTCTTTCTCTCTCTCTCTTTCTCTCTCTCTCTCTCTTTCCCTTTCTCTTTTTTCTCCCCTTCCTATCTCTCTCTATTGCTCCTGACCCTCAATAACTTGATCCCTTTCAATCTATTTATGTAGTTTAAAAATCTTAAAACATAAATATGGAAGCAGATATAGTGAATAATATCTTGTTTTCATCAGCCTGGAACACCTAAAAAAAGAAGGAACATCTCTAATATTAATGAGACATTGGATTTTTCCTATACAAAAGGGAAAATTAGGAAGTCATCTTGGAGGGAATGGCCACATCATTACCCTGCTCTGGATGTCGATATAGATTACAGCATTGCCCTCTCATCTCTAGCCAGGTATAAATAACCTCTAATGATCTTTAAAAAAATTAAACTAAGTCTTATATGTGTAGATTTTCTCCTTTTCCCCTCTCTAGAATAAATACTGAGTTACTACACAATAACTTGTTTAGACATTCATTTGCTACCAAATTGAAATGTGTGGTATAAGTTCCATTCACATTTTAAAACACATCATACTCACATACAGATGCTCATTCCAACTAGTGCAGTGAGTGCCCTTAATTTAAACATCTGGGACTTGTCCAAACATGTGCAAAGCAAAAGAGCTTAACGAAAGTTCCTTCCAGGTTTAAAATCTGTGACTCTACATGTAGTCATGGATAATTTTTTTCTTGACTGGATGAAGCAGTTAAGGTGAGCATACTGCAGAGGAAGTTAAAGGCTCAAAGACGTTTGGTTTAGTTGTAGAAGTGGCAATGAAAAAAGTTTCTTTCTAATCCCTCACCCTTATCCACACTCATGCCCTTTTTTCCTCTTCTTCCTTCTCTCTTTTCCTCTCTCTGTCTCTCTGTCCCTGTCTTTCTCTCTGTCATTTTCTGTTTCTTTCTCTCTCATTTTCCCCCATCTCTCTGTCTCTGTTTCTCTGTTTCTGTCTCTGACTGTCTGTCTCTGTCTGTCTGTCTGTCTCTGTCTCTCTCCTCCATCTTCTTAGATTTATTTCTTTCTAGCCTATGATGAAGGAGAAATAAGCATAATTTACTAATGTACAATTCTGACCTGCAGGCTTGAAAGATTTAACTAAGTTTCTCAGACCTGGCAAAGTAGGAGAAGGGCAGTCAAGGAGGCAGAGCTAGCTGTAGGCAAAGCTATGACCTAAAAAAAAACCTAGTGTGATAGTTACTAATATAGTTCTCCAAAAGTACATTAAATAATATAAATACAAATATAACTGGAAGGAAAAATACTGATACAGTCTAGATAGTTGTTTAATTTTTAATACATTGCCCTTATTGGTGAACTGCTAATTGCAATGATTATCATCAGTTTTACAGAATCATACTTCTTTCTTTACTATAATGAGAGATCCAGATTTTTATGACTAGGTTTTCTTCCACTGATGCTGGTAACAATCTTTGGTAGCTAGAATGTCCTGAGTTTCTTTGACTATGTTTGACTATAAATCTCTCCTACTTTTACCAGGCTCATTCTAGAGCCATAGACACAGAATCCATTGCCAAGATACATTGGGTATCTTTTCAATATTACCTAAAGCCACCATAATATTATTTTGTATTGCATATATGACATTGGATATGATATTACATATATAGTATATTATGATATATCTATATTGTATGAGGAAATGGCAAATCATTCATTCTGATGCTTAATAGCTATGGAGAAGAAATTTGACATTTCTAAACTTGAGTTTCTGTATCTATAACATTAGGAAAATTATATCTTTAATTTTGAATACCTAATAATTATATCCCTATATTAATATATGTTATTTTATGTCACATATATGACATTGGATATGATATTACATACATAGTATATTATGATATATGTATATTGTATAAGGAAATGGCACATTATTCCAATATCTTTGTCAAGAAAATCCCAAATGGAATTATGAAAAGTCAGAATGACTAGATAACAATAGTAGCTTATGTCCAAGAGGATTATTAATAAAATCACATATTTAGAGCTAAATTAAAAATCATTTAGTACAACATTTTATTTTTACAGATGAGGAAACTGAGATCAAAGTAGCAATTGACTACTATATCACTAACGTTGTTTGAACTAGAATTTGAGATCCTATCTTCTGGTTCTAAATCAATATTCTTTTTTCCTGTTCCAATAAGGTTTATAGGAAGTGAGCCAAATTTAAATCTTATATTAAATCCTTTTTGACAACTTTGTATATCAACTTCCTCAGTTATAAAATGAAGGTATTACATTAAATGTCCTTGCAAAGTCCTTTTCAGATCTAAATCCAAATCTAGGATTACTATGAAATGAACAAAGGTATATTAGATATTTGAAATTAAAGATATTATTTTCCTGATGTTATAGATACAGCAACTCAAATTTAGAGATGTCAGATTTCTTGCCCATACCTATGATATGGGAATCCTAGATCTATCTGACCTCTTTTCTACATTGAGGAATCCCATGTTGATGACTTCTAAAGTTTCTTCTAGCTCTAAATCATGTCCTCATGACCTGTTCTCCTTTACTATTGCCTTCAAGAACTTGTTGACATCTCCATGTCATGAAGATCCAGCTGTGTTTTGACTCTGATAGAAAAACAAAATTGTATTCTTCACTAATGGAGCTGATTGGTTTAAGAAAGGATGCATTCTTTTTTTTTGTTGTTGTTGTTGTTGTTGTTGTTGTTGTTGTTGTTGTTGTTTGTCTGTTTGTTAGTTTTAAGGAAACAGTCACAAGCTACCAAGAACAAGAGCACTATCTAGTGGCCAGAAAAGACATTCACTATCAATGTACATTGACTCATCTCTATAGAGTTGAAATCAGAGGCTTGGTTTAAGTTGCTTGTATGTATGTGACTATATATTTATATCTATATATTTATCTGTATTTGTGTAATAAGGAAAATAGATCTTAGTCTTTCCTCTAGTATTCATGTTATTCAGGATCATAAATTTTGAAATTGGAAGGAACCTTTTATTTTTTAAGTCAGAAAACCTAGGTTCCAATTCAATCTGTGATGCTTACTATCTGTATAATTTTGCAGAAAGTATTTATATTCCATGATTCCTATACTTACTCATTTATAAAATGATTAAATTGGATTAGTTGGATTATAAGGTTTCTTCCTTCTGTAGATTGAGGATTATATGATACTAGTAAAATATAGTCCAACTTTGCCATTTTACTCATTTTCAGATGAGGAAACTGGGATCAAAGTAGATAAGAGTGACTTAATAAAGTTACACAAAAGTAAGAAGCAGAAAATCCAGAATTCTGACTCATTTCTTTTGATTTTCCAGGGCTTTCCCCCTCCACCCCCTCTTTAACCTTTCTGGGTATTCCTTTCTTTAAATAAGATTAGGAACTCTTTTCCTAAAGTAAGATTAGGAATAGATATATACTAAGATGAGCTGTAACATTCTATCATTATTTTACATACATGAAAACTACATATTACATGAATAGAATTAATTTTCCTCAGGATATCCAAGTAGCCAAAGCAAAGGGCATTATATATAGTAAGAGTTTAATCATATCTGATAAACATAAGATTTGTAAAGAAATTGCCTATAAAAGTATAAAAGGTTCTATGTTTTAGGGATTCAGCCTTTTCTTTTTAAAAAATATTATTTTGGGGGCATATTCTCAATAATGATGTTATTGGACCAAAGTACATGATTATTTTTATCACCTTTACAAGGAAAATGCAAATTCTACCAGAAATTGGTCAAGTATGAGATAGTGCCTTAAAGATGCTTAAATTTTATCTCTTTTTTCATTGATGAGGTGCAAATTTTTTCAAGTAAATATCCATTCTTTTGCTTTTTGTTTGGTTAAGTTGATCACATGATGTGCTTCTTTATTAACAATAGTTCAGCCTTTATGAATATAAACTATAAACACATAATTTACACATGAGAACTTTTACTTTCAATGAAATTTTAGTCAAGTGATTTGGGAAAGAGGAAATGCATAAATATATACATTAAATTTCAAAAAATTAAGATATTTTATACTGATGGAAAGAGGTAGTATGATGAAGCATGAAAAAAAAAGATGCCCTGGATTGAGGAGGACCTTAGATTTAAGGATTCTGACATATACTGACTATATCACTCCTGGGCTTGCTTAATCTCTCAGTATTGTAGGCCATTCTCTAAACCTAAAAGTTTCAGATTCCAAACTTTATTAAACGAGAAGATGTTTTCATCCAAGGAGTTTGCTATGCTAATGAAATCACAGGGTCAGAGTTACTCTTAAAATATTTACAAGTCAAATTAAACTTTTAGATATGACTTTTGATTATAGCCTATAGCATCTCTCACCTCAAAATGCATTATAAATTTAATGCAAATGCTTAATTGCTCCTGAGATGAGCTACTAATTTAGGATTAACACAAATGTTTATTTAAAACCATATAACATCACAAATTAGGTCAACAAATTTAAGATAGTACTTAAGCTTAATGTCTTTAACACACTAAAAAGCAAATAGTATTGTTATTGTTGTTGTTGTTGTTGTTACTAAATGTATTAAATGCATGAACTTCTTTTTATGCCTGTTAAAATGTTCTCTGACCTCATGATATTAGTACTTTAATTGTTCAACTGTATGTATGATAATGTAAACACTTTTGTTTTGGAACAATGTATCTCAATGAGGATCATTACATGGAGTTTTTCTTGGATTACATAGAGTTTATGAGGTAGAGGTGACAAAAATTTAAAATGCTCCTGGGTTTTTACACATGTTTCAGTCATCAGAAAAAAAAAATAGCCTAAGGCATTATTAACAGGTTCAAAATTCTGACTATGTTTCCTGATTTTTCTTGTAGGCAGAAAAATCATTTTACTACAAATTTTTTTCATGCCATTTCACAATCTGAAAGCAAGAAATTAGTGTAGTTATAATCCTATCAGAATGTATTAACAATCCCAGGGCGGACTTTTTAATGATTCAGAAAGAAAAAAGTGATAGAGCACAGAGATTAAGCTATTGAGTTTCTTCCAAGACTTAGGGTATTCTGAATGAACCTAACCTTAGCCCCTTAAAGTACGGAAATACAATTGTTTCAAAATATACTTATTTGGTACCTACTTATAGTCTTACAGTAATAATCATATACTCCATTCAAATTCTTAAGGTTATATTTTCAACATAAGATTTGCTTAGAAACAAGTATACATTGCTCTGAATTACGACGGGCCCTCCTGCAAGTTTGGAAGAGAGGGACAGACTTTACTTTGAAATCACTGTAGACCAGTTTCTGAAAGTCTGTGTCAAGGAAATAATCTTAGCTTTTCCAACAGCCAAGATGGATAATCTGGCATGAATAAACCAATTATTTGGAAAAATTCAGACTAATAACTTGGTCCCCAAATGCATGTCAAAATTAAAGGGAAATTGATTGCAAGGTAACAAACAACAAGATGGCAGATGAATCCATTTAAAGGGTTGATGAATCCACATCCCCTTCTCCAACAGAATTATGTGTCCTATGCAGTATCTACTGAAGAAAATTAACTTCCTAATAACAATAAATCATTGATAAATTTAGGCTGGATAATGAGAATATTTAAGGAATTCCCTCAGTATCCCTTCTTCAATTTGCTAGCAACAAGAAAACAGTCTTGTGCAGGGTCTGAACTGAGTTTAGGATCCCAATTCTTTTGAAGCAGCTCAGAATGAATGTCCCTTACACCCCTTTTATTTTAGTACATGGCAGTCACTGGTTTTGTTCTGGCACAGGAAGTAAAGGAAAATAGAAAATGGGAGAGAGGATTATGTGCTGCCTCTTCCTGGGCATGAGCCTAGGAGGTGTCCTTCTCTCTATATTTCAGTGATTCATATACTCTTACATATACCATAAAAAGAGGTAGACATTGATTCTGACTAGTTGTAGTAAGGAAAGGAGGAAAGAAGCGGATAGGCTCTCAAGGTGACTAGAAATGCTGCCAGGGCCTAAAGGAAAAGAGACTGAAATCAAGAAGACAGATAAGAACTAATCTTTTGCTTTCCTTTCATTGAGGGTTAGAACAGATTTAAGACAGCAAACACGCTAGTAGACTCAGTCAACTTTATAGGCCAGCCTCAGGGATATATGCTTTCCAACAAAGAGAGAGAAGGAAGATAATTCATAATGAGGATATAAAAAAGACTTAAATACCAAAGATATCAAAATTCAATACTTCAAGAAAAGCCTAGAATTGGATTTTGGGTTAAGATGATTACATGAAAGATCTCCTAAATACATCCCAGAAAATATAGCTGAAAGGGAAGCAGAAAAGACAATGACAAGGAACACCAAAAAGAAATAATAATAAGTGCATCCATTCATTCTAAGATTGCATAGAAAGACTGCTAGAAGCAGTTGTTTAGAAAAGATGTGAGACAAGGGAGACAGTATCTTCAATAGAACTATGGTAATAGTGTTGAAATCTCTGGCCACTCTGAGTAAGAACAGACAATGGAGACCTAAAACTAGCCAAGCTCTCACAGATCAGAAGACTGTGGGCAGCCAAGATTCCAGTAAGATCTGAGCCTTGGCTTGTTGGAACATCAGCAGAAGACAGTCTGCTTCCCCTGCCCCCCATCACCTCCCATTTTACTGAGAATTGAGGAGATTGATTTGGTGGGCCAGTGTATAGCACAGTATACCTAAGAACCACTCCAGGAAATAGCCCAGCTCAATGAACAGACATGTGCTGCGGAAGACCCTAAGTAAGTCTGAGAATAATTCTAATAATTGATTGAAGACTATCAGAGCAGAAGAAGAAAAACAAATAAAACAGACCAAGCAGAAGATTCTTGATTGTCTGGATTTGAGCTGATAAAGCATCATGATGGTGGCACTTACAAAAGAAAGAAGGGAGAAAATATGTCAGCTATTTTGAAGGTAGAAACACTAGAACTTGGCAAAGATGAAATTTTGTCTCTGACCTTTTCTGACTGGTCCAATAGAGGTGCCTTCATAGTAACAGGGAAAATTGAAAATAGATACAATTTTAGTGAAAAAAAAATTATTTGTTGAAACAAGTTGAGTTTAAAATATTTCTGGGATAGTTTGAGAAGGCAGTTGGAGATGTGAGGCTGGAGATCAGGAAAGAGTTTGGGGCTAGATAAACAGATACGAGAATCATCTGCTTAGAGATAGATGGTAATTGAATCCACCCAATATAATGAAATCATCAAAGAAATAAAATGGCGGGAGAAGCAGGCACAAGACAGAGCTTCAGTGACATTTAGCAGAAGTGACCTGGATTAAGATCCAGCAAAGGAGATGGATTATGAGTGGTTAGATAGGTAGGAGATACAGAAACAGATTTTTAGATAAAAGAAAGTATAAATTTCTGTTAAAAACATGAATAAGCATTGGAGTAAATGTGCCATTCCTTATTATGGTGAATAGTATTTAATTAAAATACAAAATAGGTATAAACTTTAGTGGAGAATGCAATAAGATTAGGAGCATAGCAATGTTTTGTCACTATTGTCACCATTTTATTTTGATATACTTCTAGAAATACTAGATATATCAATTAAAAAATGGACAAAGAGAAAACAGCTCATTTTTTCCCTTAGAGTACACTAAAAACTCAACTAGCATAACTAAAATCATAACTTACATAAGCTAATATTAATAATATTATGTTAGAATTATTGTTTACTTAAAAAAATTATCCATACAATAGTAGGTCATAATTTTATATAATCCTTTTCCTTTATATATCGACACATTCATGTGTGTTGATGTTTGTTAGGTCTTAATAGAAATTAAGGAAACATAAAGGAAAATAATGAAAAGAATATAAATGTAAAAACAAATGTAAAGAAAAAAGCAAAGACCAAAAAAAAAAAAAAATCCCAACACATAAGCAAGAAAGGAATAAAACCTCAACAAACACAAAGCTCACTTTAACATTATAAAAGGAAAGTCAGTTCATCCCTGTTAAAGATATAATGAATTCTCCAGAGAGAATGGAGTACAACAGAAAACTCTAGAACCATTTCAGAATAGTATATTTATATTCTGTTTCTGGAAAGAGTTTGTATATTAGAAGGATATCTTCTTGTGAGAGTGTTCTGTCTTCATAAAAAGTATGCCATTCCAAAAGAAGCAATCTATGTGCTCCTAGAAACAGGTGGTATATAGAATATAATATTAAGCTTTTATGTAAATATAGCCTATTCTTTTTAAGAAAAGGTGTTTTTACTTATGATGTACAATTTTTAAAGTCTGTTTTACTTATTAAAAGATTCTTCATCTATTGATAAATAATGTGGTTCTAGAAATGTAGGTCATATAATAAAAATAATAACATGTTAAAAATAGTTATGAATAACCATTTTAAATTAATTTATTTCATCATGGATTAGAACAAAAAATTCATAACATTCTAAAAAAACCAAAGAAAGAATTTTTGGGAAAAAGTACAATTAAATTTAAAAAAAAAAACTTGGAGTGGTGAAGAAAGGGAAAGAAATGAGACAAAAAGCAATAGAAATATATAAGGAACTAAGTAAAAACAAATTTATAATGTATGTAAAATTCAAAGACAAATAGAAAAGTAGGTAAATGGAAGTTAGAGAGCAAAAACAAACAAAAACAAAAACAAAAAACAAACAAACAAACAAAAAACAACCCTGTTGGAATAAATAAGCATCAAACTGAAAGAACAACTGGATCTGGAGTTCCTCAGCAGCAGAGGGACTTTCAATCTTTCCCTGCTCAAATGACTGCCTCTCCATATGGTCTGTGAGGTGAGAATTCCTATGGTTGAGTCTGAGGCTACCTTCCAATCCAGCTGCCCCTAGAGCTTCTTGTTTGTTTGTTTCAGTGGAAATATCCTGAAGATGTTTGCACTTCACTCAGGTTGAAACTCCATCCCAGGGTCTTCCTCAGGTCTTCTCCATTTATCCTAGGAAAACCATAGTTCTGCCCTAATTCTTGTTTATTTGTGCAGCTCTATATTCACTCTAAGAATACTATTTGCCCTTGTTTTATGGGAGAAATCTGGAGAAAATGAAATTAACTTTCTGACCTATTCTGCAATATCTTCTTAGAATCTCCTAGCCAGATTCATTTCTAAATGTGACTTGGTGGATGCCATATCTGTTCTCAGGCAAGGTTAAGTAAGTAGCTCCTTTAAGTTTGTTCCTCACTGCCAGGCTCCTGGAAAATCTTGGGATAGATTCTATTCCTAGACTATCGGTCTTTACCTAAAAAGATAAAGATTAAAAACATTTAAGCAGAGGAGTGATCTACATTAAAAGACCATATGTTACTATCCAGGGCTTCTCTTATAACTGTGTTTCTCACTTAAAGAGCAGATAAGCAAAACATAAGCATCTTAGTTCTGTCTAAACATTTTATCTTCTCTTGCCATTGTTATCAGGCCAGAAGTAGCTCAAAAATTCTGGTTCCAAGTAAGGGAGCAAGCCGTTTCAACTGTGAATCTCTAATTAATTTATGAAATTATGAAATAGAGCAATCACATCTAGTTTTTTGGCACTCTCTGGAAAGACTATGAGCAAAAAGTGAGTATTCAATTATACCTTAATAAGATAATTCATATCTTAAAGTTGTCAGTAAAACTTTAAAATTAATATAGTCATGTCATCTCAAAGTTATCAGCACTATTTGGTGTTCTGTTGGTCTCAACTGAAAATTTTGGGATCTTGTCTGAGATATAAATTTAGGACCAAAAATCCCTGTTAGCAAATTCTAAATGATCTAACTTGATTCAGTATATGGTAATCCAGCATGTAATATTTTGCTAATATATAATGTAGTTAATATTCTTTTATCTCTGGGAAAGTTTCTGTTTTGCAGTTGCCACTTTATGCTAACTACATATAAAGTTGTTAAATTTTATTTTAAAGTTATAGAATAAAACAAATATTCCCATAACATAGTATAATAAAAAAGACAATTGTACACAAAACTGCAAATAGATTATGAACAATTTGCTATTTCTTTCAACTATACAACAAAATTATCATGTCAATTTTTTCTATATGAACAAAACCATAAAAAGTATATACAAATAAAATTTTATTTAAATAATTGGAGAAATATTAATTACTTATCAATAGGCAAGGCCAATATAAAAAATATGACACTTTTACTAGCATTAATCTTTATATTCACTGCCAACCCAATTAAATTACTAAAAGTTCATTTTATTAAGCTAGAAAAAATAATAAAGTTCATTTGGAAAAAGTCAAGAGTATCAAAAGAAATAATAATAATGGGGGGGAATAATAAGGAAGGAGATTTAGTAGTACCAGATGTTAAACTATATCATGAGGTAGTAATTATTATCAAAAGTATCTGGTAGAGACTAAAAAATAAGAAGGGAGATAAGTGGAAGAGAGTAGACATATAATCTATAGCAGCAAATGAATATAGTTACAATTTTTGACAAGTGAAAAGACTTAAACTTTTGGCTTAAGAATTCATTATTTGGCCAAAAAATTGTTTGAAAAATTAAAAAGTAGTCTGGTAGAAACTGGGAATAGACCAATATCTTACACCACTTACAAGATAAACACATTACTTATTAACTTATGGGTAGGTGAACAAGTTATGAACAAAGAAGAGATATTATGATGAGTAAAATTGATTACACTAAATTAAAAAAAGGTTTTGTACATAAATAAAACAAATTTAACCAAGATCAGAGGGAAAGCAAAAAATAGAGTAGAAAAATTATAGGCAGTTATTCAAATTCAAGTCTCACATCTCAAATATATAAAGAACTTTATCAAATCTATTAAAATATTAGTCATTCCTCAACTGATAAATGATCAAAGGATATGAACAATCATTTTTCCAATAAAAAACACAATCTATAGTCATATAAAAATGCTCTAAATCATTATTAATTAGAGAAATGTAAATTAAAACAGCCTTGCAATATTATTTTATATTTATCAGACTGACTAAAATTATTGAAGAAGAAAGTGACAAAAGCTGGAGAAGATATGCAAAAATTGGTACCTTAATTCATTGTTGATGAATTTATGAACTGTTCCAACCATTTTGGAGAAAGATTTGGAATTTTGTCCAAAGAATTATAAAACTTATTATATCATTATTATTTCTGTTTTCCAAGATGATTAGGGTAAAAGCAAAAGTACTTGTAGCTTCTAAAACTTTTATTAAAGATCTCTTTGTGATGTCAAAAAGTTGGAAATTGTGGGGATGCCCATCAACTGGAGAATGCTTAAATAAATTGGGGTTTATGTCCACAACAATACTATTTTGCCATAAAAAAAATGATGATTACAAGGATTTTAGAAAAGCATGGAAAGACCTTCACAAAATGAAGAGTGAAATAAACAGAACCAAGAGAACACTGTATTCAATAACAGCAATGTTTTCTTTAAGATTTTCTTGTTACATTTAAAACAAATTTTTACATTTGCTTTTAAATTTTTTGAATTCCAGACTCTTTTAATCCCCACCTCCAACCTCTATTAAGAAGCCATATGTAAAGTTATATATGTATAACTTTATACAAAGCATTTCCATAAAAATCATGTTGTGAAAGAAAATATAGATCTCTCATCCTAAAAGCAAAAACAAAAACAAAAACAAAAAACTCAAGAAAAAGAGTAAAAAAAGAAAGAGAGAGAGAGAGAGAGAGAGAGAAAGAGAGAGAGAGAGAACGCTTCAATCTGTATTAAGACACTATCAGTTCTTCTCTGGGTACGGATAGGATTTTTCATCATAAGACATTTCATCCTATCCCTCCTCAATGTTTTACTATTGCCCACTCCTTCCATCAATATGTCTTCGCTTTTAAAAACCTTCCCTCCCTGTTTCCCATTTCCTTTCTATTTTCCTGTGGGGTAAAATAGATTTCTATTCCTATATTGAGTATGCATGTTACTTCTTCTTTGAGTCAGTTTTGATGAGACTAAGGTTTACTCACACATCCTATCTTCCCCCATTATCCTCCACTGAAAAAGCTTTTTCTTGCCTATTTTTATGGAAGATAATTTACACCATTATATTCCTCCCTTTTTCTTTCTTCAGTACATTCCTCTCACACCCTTTAATTTCATTTTTTTTAGATATTATTCCTTCATATTCAACATACACATGTGCCTCTGTCTATATGTATATACAATCCTAACTGCCATAATAACGAAAAAGTTCTAATGACTTACAAGTATCATCCTTCAATGTAGGAAGGAACCTTGTTGTATCTCTTATGATATCACTTTCCTCATTACCTTCTTATGCTTCTCCTGAGTCCTGTTTTGGAAAATCAGATTTCTTATTCAGATATTATTCAAATGCTTGAAAATCCTCCATTTCATTGAATTTCCTTTTCCCCTGAAGGCTTATATTAAATGTTGCTGGCTATGTAATTCTTGGTTGTAATCCTAGCTCCATTGCTCTCCAGAATATCACTTTCCCAATTCTCTGGTCCTTTCTTGGAAGAGCTGTTAAATCTTGTGTTAAACTGACTGTGACTCCATGATATTTGAATTGATTCTTTCTGCATATTTTTTCCTTCACATAAGAGTTCCAGAATTTGGCTATAATATTCCTGGAAGTTTTCATTTTGGAATCTCAAGATTCTTTCAATTTCTATTTTACTCTTATTCTAGAATATTGGGATAGTTTTCCTTGATAATTTCTTTAAACATGAAGTCCAGGCTTTTTTTTTTTTTTTTTTTTTTTTTTGATCATGACTTTCAGGTAGACCAAAAAATTTTATATTGTCTCTTCTGTATCTATTTTCCAAGTCAGTTATTTTTCCATTGATATACTTCATTGTAGACTATTAAAGGCTCTCAAGAAAGCCAGCTGTGCCCCAGACAAAGAAACTAGATTGTGAAGGAGATAATAAAGGATTTGGACTTTAACACCTGGCTATTCTTGTGATGATCACTCTGCTGAAAGGAAGGCTGCTTCAAGACCTCCAGAAAACCAAACCAAGAATATTACATTTAAGTACTTTATTTCCTCTTCTTTTAATCTGGGCAATCTATATTTTTGTAGGTATTCTTCCATTTCACTTAGGTTATCAAATTTAATGGCATACATTTGAGCAAAATAAATTCTAATTGTTGCTTTAATTTCCTCTTCATTGGTGGAAAGTTCTCCCTTTTCATTTTTGAGACTAACAATTTGATTTTCCTCTTTGCCTTTTCTAATCAAATTAACTAAAAGTTTATCTAATTTTTTTTCATAAAACTAACTCAGTTTTATTTATTAATTTAATAGTTTTAAATTTTTACATTCACTTTTATTAATCTCTCCTTTTATTTTTAGAATTTCAAGTTCTTTATTTGGGGGTTTTTAACTTGTTTTTTTCCTAGCTTTTTTAGTTGAAAGCCCAATCCATTGATCTTCTCTTTCTCTATTTTATGCAAGTAAGTATCTGGAGATATACACCTTCCTCTTATTGCTGCTTTGGCTGCATCTCACAGATTTCGGTATGTTGTCTCATTATGTCATTCTTTTGGATGAAATTATTAATTGTGTCTATGATTTGTTGTTTCATCCATTCCTTCTTTAGGATGATTCCAATTACTTTTTGATCTAGTTTCCCCTGGCTTTTTATTGAAAGTAATTTTTGGGGCAGCTAGGTGGCGCAGTGGGTAGAGCACCAGCCCTGAAGTCAGGAGGACCTGAGTTCAAATCTGGTCTCAGACACTGTCTAGCTGTGTGACCCTGGGCAAGTCACTTAACCCCAATTGCCTAAAAAAAAAAAAAAAAAAAAAAAAGAAAGTAATTTTTACTGCATTGTAATGCATTACTGAAAAGGATGCATTTACTATTTCTGCCTTTCTGCATTTGATTTTGAGGTCTTTTGATATGGGCCAGAATTCTGTACTTGAAAAAAAGGATTCTTACAAAGTGCTAACTCAGTGGAATTGATGAGACAATGATTATCTAGTTTAGCATGGTGATTAATAGTTCTCTAGTTCAGTATGATTGATTTAATCTTACAATAAATAATGGTTCCCTAGTGATATAATGATTGGTTTATACTCAGTATCTGTAAATGATCTAATTATAATAGAGCATATTGGGACAAACTCAGCCAGAGTCAGACTGAGAGACACATTCATTCCATCATCCACTTTTGTGGTGGCTGGAGGCTGGAGCACAAGCCCTCAGACTCAGAGATTAACTCCATCTCACACCAATATGGTGGCAGGCTCTCCTCCTTCACTTCTTCACTGAAACCAAGACTCCAGAAGGCCTCCAAGAAAGCTAGCTGAAGCCCTAGATAAGGAGATAAGACTTTGAAGGAGATAATAAAGGATTTGGACTTTAACACCTGGCTATTCTTGTGGCGATTACTCTGATTGAAAAGAAGTCTTGTCTAGACATCTCCAGAAAAGTAACCAGAGCACTACAGTCTTTATGTCCTAATATATGGTCAGTTATCTGTTGAGGTAAACTGCTGAAAAGAAAGTGTACTCCTTTCTGTCTCCATTCAATTTTCTCCAAAGATCTATCATACCTAACTTTTCTAGTGTTCTATTTACCTCTTTAATACCTCTTATTTATTTTGTGGTTTGATTTATCTAATTCTGAGAGAGCAAGGTTGAGATCTCCCATTTTTATTACTGTCTGTTTCTTCTTGCAACTCTCTTAACTCCTCCTTTAGGAATTTAGATAACACACCACTTGGTGCATATATGTTTAATATTGATATTGTTTCATTATCTATGGTACCCTTTAGGAAGATATAGTGCCCTTCCTTATCTCTTTTAATTAGATCAATTAAATCAAGCTTTTGCTTAATCTGAGATCAGGATGACTACCTCTGCTTTTTTTTTTTTTTTTTTTTTTTTTTTACTTCACCTGAAGCATAATAGATTCTGCTCCAGCCTTTTACCTTTACTCTGTATGTATCTCCCGCTTTAATTGTCTTTCTTGTAAACAACATCTTGTAGGATTCTGGCTTTTAATCTAGTCTGCTATCCATTTACACTTTATGGGAGAGTTCACCCCATTCACATTTACATTTAAAACTAGCAATTCTATAATTCTACCAATTCTTCTGTCATCTTCTTAACCCCTAATTATACTTTTCTCTTTCCTTTTCCCCTTTCCTTCCTACCTAATATTTTACTTATGAACACTCCTTGCCTCAAGCAGTCCTCCCCCTTAATTGACCCTGCCCCTTTTTTATACCTTTTCCTACTATTTCTGTTTTCCCTTCTATTTAGCTTATTCCTTACCTTTTCCCCTTTCCCCTCCCACTTTTCTGTAAGGTGAGAGAAGTTTCTCAATGAAACTAAATATGTCTAATATTCTTTCTTTGAGCCAAATCTGATGAGAGTAAGATTCACACAATGTTCATTACCCTACCTTCATTCCCTCAATTATAATAGGTTTTTTTTGCCTCTTCCTGAGATGTAATTTCCCTCATTTTACCTCCACTTTCCCAATTTCCTGGTACAATCCCCCTTTCCACCTTTAGTTGTTGTTATTGTTGTTTTTTAATATTATAGCAGTAAAATCAGATTATACATGCACTCTCAATGTATACCCATAAACAGAAATACAGTTCTCAAGAGTTTATTTTTTTCTTTTTTTACCTTTTTATGCTTCTCTTGGGTTCTGTATTTGTAGATCAATTTTTTGTTTGTTTGTTTTTCTCTGGTCTTTTCATCAGAAATAAACAGAATTCACGTGTTTCAATGAATGTCCATCTTCTTCCCAGAAAGAAAATGCTCTATTTAGCAGGGTAATTTATTTGTGGCTGTATTCCATGTTCCTTCACCTTTTGGAATATCAGATTCTAGGCCCTTCAATCCTTTAAAGTGGAAATTGTTAGGTCCTGGGTAATCTATATTGTGGCTCCTCGATATTTGAATTTTTTTTTTTCTGGCTTCTTATAATATTTTTCTTTGGTCCAATAGTTCTGAAATTTAGCCACAATATTCCTTGGAGTTTTAATTTTGGGGTCTCTTTCAGGAGATGCTTGGTGAATTCTTTCAATGCTTATTTTATCTTCTGATTCTATGACATCTGAGCAGTTCTCTTTGATGATTTCCTAAAAAAAAAAAAAAAAAAAAGTGTCTAGGCTCTTTTTTTTTAATCATGGTTTTCAGGAAGTCCGATAATCCTTAAATTGTCTCTCTTAGATCTATTTTCCATGTCAGTTGTTTTATGAATTAGGTATTTTACAGTTTTTCTGTTTTTTTTCATTTTTTTTTGTTTTTGCTTGACTGATTATTGTCTCATTGAATCATTAATTTCCATTTGTTCAGTTCTGAATTTTAGTGAATTATTTTCTTCATTTACTTTTTAAACTTCTTTTTGTATTTGTTCAATTTAATTTTATAATGATTTATTTTGTTCTATGCATTTTTTTTCCATTTCAGAAATTCTGTTTTTTAAGGAGTTACTTTCTTTTTCTGGGAATTGTTTTCTTTTTCCATTTTATCAAATCTATCTTTTAATGAATTATATGCCTTTTCCAAACCCTCTTGCTACATTTTTTATTTCTTTTCCCTATTTTTCTTCTAGCTCTCTTTAAGAGCCTTTTAAATTTCTTCTAGAAGAGCCTTGTGTGATGGGCACCAGGTTATATCACCTTTTGAGGCTTCTTCTGGAGATAATTTGCTTTTAATCTCCTCAGGGTTTGAAATCTGTTCTTCTCTTTCACCAAAAAACTGTCTATAGTCAGGGTTCTCTTTGTTTTTTACTTATTTTTTTTTAAATGTTAAGGTTTGCTTTTAGGATGGGAGGTTTTTCAAGTTTCCTCTACAAGCTGCCACACTGACTCACTTCCAGTGCTGGGTGGGTGTGGCCGGGTCCTGTGATATTCTGGCGTTTCAAGGTTCACTATTTACCTTTTGTTAGATATTTTATACCTTCTTTGCTGATCTACTGGTTTGCAGCCAAGGCAGAATAGCCAATACTGCTGTATATTGCTCCCCATAGATTCTTTACTGCATAGATTCTGCACCACCTCATGTAGGCTGCACCATTCTTGGTTTGTGTTATTTGCTCTGGCATCAGTACTCAGCCTGCTTCTCTCCGATTCTGATTGAAATAGACCTTTTCTGGCAATCTTTGAAATTATTTTCAGCTGGTAATTTGTTGCACTCCCAATATTTGTGGATTCTTCTAGTCCAGAACTAATTCAGAGGCTGCATTTGCTAATTAGACTGAGAAATGTAGGAGGTCAGAAAGAAATGTGTGTCCTCTCCTACATCTTAGCTCTACCCCCCTCACAGATTTTTTCTGATGATCTTTTAAATTGTCTTTTTCTGGAAAATGTTCTATTCCATCATTTTAAATTTTCTCACACTCCAAAACTTATTTAGAGTCATTATTTAAAGGAATTTGAAGAGGAATTTAAAGGAATTTGGAGGACAGGTTGAATAACATCCTGCCTTTATTCTGCCATCTTGGCTCTGCCTCAGCAGTATTATTTTAAGAATAACTCTGAGCAACTAAGTCATTCTGGCTATTATAAATAACCCCAATTAAACATAAATATTCTATGAAGATGTTTGAATCTAGAAAAAGAACACAGACATACCCATACACACACACACACACACAGATATTTCTGTCTAACAGTAGCCATTTCAAAGTGGTTTTTTTTTTGGGGGGGAGGGGAGGTGGGGAAGGAAAGTTAACATTTGAAAGGAATAGAAAGTTGTACATAATTGATCTGCAATTTCAGGTATTTTTTTGTCTCATTTTATTATAGAAATAATTGTTTTATTTCTTAAGTTCAAAATGTAAGAAAGGAAGAAAGAAGAAAGAAAAAAAGAAAATTAATACAGTACAGAAAGCATCTTCCTTCTTTGGTCTTCTGTAGTTAAGTTAAATATTTACAATTGTCAAAATGATTTAGTTACTCACAGTGGTTCTTAGTGTAATTAAAGTTCTCTTGGTTCTGATCAAGGAGAGGGAAGAAAAAAGAAGGAAAAAAGAGTTGCATGCTAACTTTATTATCTATTTTTAAAAAATAGCAAGTTGTATATAACATATTACAACTTCATGGGCAATCATTTCTACCCTCTTCCTATTATACTATGTTATGGGAATGGTTGCTTTATTTCTTAAGTATAGAATAACATTCTCCAAAGTATTAGGGATAATGTTGTACTTATGTTCTTGCTACATCTGCAAAGACAGTCCCTTTATAAAAGATTTTTTAAAAAATTATTTAGAAAGTATCTAGCCCGTTTGGGTGACAGAGCCAAGATGGCAGAGTGAAGTTATTCAAGCTCTCCCAGTTTCCCTTGAAAACTACATGAAAACAAATCTTTGAATAGAATCTGATGCAATGAAACCACTCTTCAGTTCAAGATAGATTGGAAGGTCTTTATAAAAGGTCAGTCTCACTGGGATGAAAAGAATATCCAGCTGGGCTCAGACAGTATCCGGGAAAACCGGTGAGAGACTAATTTCAGCAGACCAGAAGCTGAGACCTTTGCTCCGGGATCAGTAGGCTCAGTAGCAGACCAGTGGGGCAACCTCCAGTCCCCAGTCAGAAGACAAACTGCCAGCTAAGGAAAGCAGGCTGTCTTCCAGAGAGAGCAGATAAGGCTATCCCTGTGGTGAGCAAATCACCAAAACCAAGGCAACATTTTGCTCAAAGCCAAGGCTCAGAGCTGCATAGAAAGCTTGAGGGAGTGCTCACTTTACCACAGAAGCAGATCTTGAGCATAAAAGACAGAAAAGATGGGGTGAGGGAAGAGAAGGAAATCTTTGAGCGTGACGAGGAAGGCCAAAACCCCAACTCAGATGAGGACATAATGTCTACAGGTGAAATATCAAAGTGTGATATGATTTGGCATCATATTCAAAAGAGCTTTTTGGAACTACTCATAAAAGTATTTAAAGGGCAAGTAAGAAAGGTAGAAGAAAAAAATAAGAAAAGAAACAGAGGTATGTAAAAATACTCTGAAAAGGGAAAGAAAAAATTTGACTGAAAAGAGTTCCTTAAAAAAATATAGTTGGTCAAATGGGAAAAAAATCCAGCCAAGATATCAATTCCTTTAAAAAAACACAATAAGCCAAATGCAAAAATAAAAAATAAAAAATAACACCTTGAAAAGTAGATATTATTACATGGAAAAAGAGATACAAAAATTAACTGAAGAAAATCACAAATTAAAAACTAGAATGCTGCAAATAGAATTTAATGGCTATGAGATATCAATAATCAATCAAATAAACTAAAAGAATAAAAAAAAGGAAGAAAATTTGAAATACCTGATTGGAAAACAGCCTACCTGGGAAAATAGATCCAGAGACATAAAAATTATTGGTCTACCTGAAGGCCATGACAAAAAAGTAAATGAGCTTGATAGCATTTTTCAAGAGATCATCAAGGAAAACTGCTCTGTTATACTAGAACCAGAGGTGGGGGAGAAAGTCATTGACATGATCCATCCATCACCTGATGAAAGAGATCCCACAAGGACAACCCCAGCGAACATTGTTGCAAAACTCCAGAACTATAATCTCAATGAAAAAATAGTGCAAGCTGCCAGACAAAATTAAATACAAATGAGAAATTACGAAAGTCAAAGGACTGATTAATTAAATTGAAAATAAGAAACCAGGAGCCAAGATGGTGGAGAGGACATCTCCTTTACCATCAAAATATTTTTATGAAACTCAGTCTCAGAATTAGTGCTTGACTGCCAAAACCCACAAATATTGGGAGTTCAACACATTACCAACAGAAGATAATCTTGAAATTGGCCAGAAAAAGTCTGCTTTTGCTCTTATGGGGGGACAGAATGGGGCTGGGTCAGGTGCAGACTCAGACAGAGAGACAGTGAGAGCACGGAAAACAGCTCAAGCTGAGCAGACCAGAGGGGGGGTGGTGTGTGGTCTTTTCCAGCAGAACATCTGAAGGGAAAACTCTAATATAGTATCAGCTACTCTGCCTTGGCAGCAAGCCAGTAGATCAGCAGATAAACTACAAACACAAAGGTAAAAGCTATGACTCCAAAATGCTAAAGTCTCTCAACTTGGCCACACCTACCCAGCACTGGGAGGGATTCAGTACAATCTCAGAACCCAACCACTAATCCAAGTGCAGATGCTGATCCCAGCATACACAATGATCCCAGCTCATGCCACTTCCTGTTGTCTGTTGAGGGAGCCTGCAATGCCCTAAAAGCAGACTGCAGTGTTTTGTTTGTTTGTTTGTTTGTTTTTCTGTTAAAATAAGTAAAAAGGCAAAGCAGGCTCTAACTACAGATGGCTTTTATGCTCAAAGAGAACAGATTTCAAACCCTAAGGAGACTAAAAACAATTTGTCGCTAGATCCAAATGTGGATAGATCTAGGCCCCAACAAATAAGGCTCTCTTAGAAGAAATTAAAAGGCTCTTAAAAGAAAACTAGAATTAAAAAATGGGGAAAGGAAAGGGAAGCTTTGCAAAAGGATCTGGATAAGATTTGTAATATTAAATGACAGAGTGGAAAAAGAAAACAACTCCCTGAAAAACAAAATTAGTGAATTGGAAAAAGAAAAAAACTCCTTAAAAAATAAAATTGGTGAAATTTTTAAAATTCCATACAACAAAACATCTAATTTAAAAACACAATTGGACAATTAAAAAGAGAAATAAAAAAGTAAATGAAGAAAATAATTTATTAAAAATCAGAATTGAAGAAATGGAAATGAATGACAGGAGACAACGAGAATCAGTCAAGCAAAACCAAAAAAAATGAAAAATGGGGAAAAAAACTGTAAATACCTACTTGGGGAAATAACAGATCTGGAAAATAGATCTAGAAGCAATAATCTTTATTTTTTTAAAAAGTTACTTTATTTGCAATTCTATTTGACTAAATATCTTTCTTTTTTCTATTTTTCCTTTTTTTATTATTCTAACTTTTTATTGACAAAACATATATGGTTAATTTTTTACAACATTGCACTCACTTCTGTTCCAACTTTTCCCTTCCCTCCCTCCAACCTCTCCCCTGGATGGCAGACAGTCCTATACATATTAAATATATCACAGTATAGATACAATGTACGTGTGCAGAACCCTACACTTCTTTTGGTACACAAGAGGAATTGGATTCAGAAGGTAATAAGCTGGGAAGAAAAACAAAAATGCAAACAGTTCACACTCATTTGCCAGAGTTCTTTCTCTGGGTGTAGAAGATTCTGTCCATCACTGATCAATTGGAACTAAATTAGATCTTCTCTTTGTCAAAGATATCCACTTCCATCAGAATACATCCTCACACAGTAATGTTGTTGAAGTGTATAATGATCTCCTGGTTCTGCTCATTTTACTTAGCATCAGTTCATGTAAGTCTTTCCAAGCCTCTCTGTATTCATCCTACTGGTCATTTCTTTAAAAAACAATAATATTCCATAACATACATATATCACATTTTTACCCAACCATTCTCCAATTAATGGGCATCCATTCATTTTCCAGTTTCTAGCCACTACAAAAAGGCCTGCCACAAATATTTTGGCACATACAGGACCCTTTCCCTTCTTTAAGATCTCTTTGGGATATAAGGCCAGTAGTAGCACTGCTGGATCAAAGGATATGCACAGTTTGATAACTTTTGGGGCATAATTCCAGACTGCTCTCCAGAATGGTTGGATCCATTCACAACTTTACCAACAATGCATCAGTGTCCATTTTGACCTTATCTTGGTGTATGGTATTAAGTGTGGGTCCATGCCTAATTTCTGCCACACTAATTTCCAGTTTTCCCAGAAGTTTTTGTCAAATAATGAATTCTTTTCTCAAAAGTTGGGATCTTTGGGTTTGTCAAACACTAGATTGATATAGTTATTGACTATTTTGTCCTGTGAATTTAACCTATTCCACTGATCAACTAATCTATTTCTTAGCCAATAACAAATGGTTTGGTGACTGCTGCTTTATAACATAGTTTTCGATTAGGTACAACTAGGTCATCTTCATTTGATTTTTTTTTTCATTAATTCCCTTGAAATTCTTGATCTTTTGTTCTTCCAGATGAATTTTGTTGTTTTTTTTCCTACCTAATTAAAATAGATTCTTGGGAGTCTGATTGGTATGGCACTAAATAAATAAATTAGTTTAGGGAGCATTGTCATTTTTATTATATTCATTCAGCCTATCCAAGAGCACTTAATATTTTTCCAGTTATTTAAAACTGACTTTATTTGTGTGGAAAGTGTTTTCTAATTTTGCTCATATAGTTTCTGACTTTCCTTTGGTAGATAGATTCCCAAATATTTTATGCTATCAACAGTTATTTTGAATGGAATTTCTCTTTGTATCTCTTGATGTTGGATTTTGTCGGTGATGTATAAAAATGCTGAGGATTTATGTGGATTTCTTTTGTATCCTGAAACTTTGCTAAAGTTCTGAATTATTTCTAATAGCTTTTTAGTACAATCTCTGGGGTTCTCCAAGTATACCATCATATCATCTGCAAAGAGTGATAATTTGTTTTCCTCATTACCTATTCTAATTCCTTTAATCTCTTTCTCAACTCCCATTGCCAAGGCTAGGGTTTCTAATACAATATTGAATAATAATGGTGATAGTGGGCAATGTTGTTTCACTACTGATTTTACTGGGAAGGATTCCAGTTTTTCCCCATTACATATGATGTTTACTGACAGTTTTAAATATATGCTCCTGACTATTTTAAGGAAAAATCCATTTATTCCTATACTCTCAAGTGTTTTTATTGGTAATGTATGTTGGATTTTATCAAATGCTTTATCTGCATCTATTGAGATGATCATACGTTTTTTGTTAGTTTGCTTATTTATGTAGTTAATTATGCTAAAAGTTTTCCTAATGTTGAACCAGCTCTGCATTCCTACTATAAATCCTACTTGGTCATAGTGTATTATCCTGGGGATGATTTTCTGAAGTCTTTTTGATAATATTTTATTTAAGATTTTAGCATCAATATTCATTAGGGAGATTGGACTATAATTTTCTTTCTCTGTTTTCAATCTGTCTGGTTTAGGTATCAGTACCATGTCTGTGACATAAAAGGAATTTGATAGGACTTCTTCAAACCCTATTTTTTCAAATAGTTTATATAGCATTGGAGTTAATTGTTCTTTAAATGTTTGGTAGAATTCACATGTAAATCCATCTGGTCCTGGGAATTTTTTCTTAGGGAATTGATTAAGAGCTTGTTCTATTTCTTTTTTCTAAGATGGGACTATTTAACCAATTACTTCTTCCTCTGTTAATCTGGGAAAGCTATATTTTTGAAGATATTCTTCCTTTTCATTTAAGTTATCGAATTTACTGACATAAAATTGGGCAAAGTAACTCCTAATTATTGCTCTAATTTCTTCTTCATTAGTGGGGAGTTCTCCCTTTTCATTTTTAAGACTAACAATTTGATTTTCCTCTTTCCTTTTTTTAATCAGATTTACTAAGGATTTATCTATTTTGTTGAATTTTTCATAGAACAAACTCTTAGCTTTATTAATTAATTCAAATTTTTTTAACTTTCAATTTTATTAATCTCTCCTTTTATTTTTAGAATTTCAAGTTTAGTGTTTGACTGGGGGGGGGTTAATTTGTTCTTTTTCTCTCATTTTTAGTTGCAAGCCCAATTCATTGTCCTTCTCTTTCTCTATTTTATGCAAATGGGACTCTAGAGATATAAAATTTCCCCTTATTATTGCTTTGGCTGCATCCCACACATTTTGGTATGATGTTTCATTATTGTCATTTTCTTGGGAAGTTATTAATTATAATTGTGATTTGCTGTTTCACCCAATCATTCTTTAGTATGAGAATATTTAGTTTCCAATTTTTTTTTTATCTATTTTCCCCTGGTTTTTTATTGAATGTAATTTCCCTGCATTGTGATCTGAAAAGGATGCATTTACTATTTCTGCCTTTCTGCATTTGAATTTGAGGTTTTTGTTTCCTAATATATGGTCAATTTTTGTATAGTTTGCTGAGAAGAAAGTGAACTCCTTTCTGTCTCCATTTAGTTTTCTCCAAATATCTATCATATCTAACTTTTTAGTATTCCATTTACCTCTTTAACTTCTTTTTTATTTATTTTGTGGTTTGAGTTATCTAATTCTGAGAGTGCAAGGTTGAGAACTCTCACTATTTAGTTCTTCTTTCAGCTCTCTTAATTCCTTTTTAAAAAATTTAGATGCTACACCACTTGGTACATATATGTTTAATATTGATATTGCTTCATTATCTATGCTACCCTTTAGCAAGATATCGTGTCCTTCTTTATCTCTTTTAATTAGATTAATTTTTGCTTTTGCTTGATCTGAGATCAGGATGGATACCTCTGCTTTTTTGACATCATCTAAAGCATTGTAGATTCTGCTCCAGCTTTTTACCTTTATTCTGTATGTATCACCCTGCTTCAAGTGTGTTTCCTGTAAACAACATATTATAGGATTCAGACTTTTAAAACATTCTCTAACCACTTCCTCTTCATGGGGGAGTTTACCCCATTCACATTTATAGTTAAAATTACTAATTCTGTATTACTTGCCATCTTGTTACCTCCTGCTTATGCTTTTCTCCTTTCCTTCTCCCTTACCACCTCCCCAATTTTAAACTTGTGAGCACCACTTGCTTCTCACAGCCCTCCCTTTTTAGGATCCCTTCCCCTACTTTAGAGTTCCTCCCCCTTTCTTACCCCTTTTCCTCACAATTTCTGTATTCTCTTTCACTTAGCTTACTCCTTCCCTTTTCACTTTTCCCCTCCCACTTTTCAATGAGATAGGAGAAGTTTCTCCCTAAATCAAATATGTCTAATATTTTTCTCTTTAAGCCAATTCTGATGAGAGTAAGATACACATTATGTTCATCCCCCTCCCTTCTTTCTCTCAGATATAATAAGTTTCCTTTGCCTCTTTGTGAGATGTGGCACTTCCACTTTACCCCTTTTCTGGTAAATTTCCTTTCTACCTCTAGTTTCTAGAGCAAATTATACATGTGTTCTTTATGTACCTTTATAACAGAAATATAATTCCCGAGATTTCTTTTTACCTTTTTATGATTTTCTTGAGTCCTATATTTGGAGACCAAACTTTTTGTTTAGTTCCATTTTTTAAATTAAAAATAGATTAAATTCACCTATTTCATTGAATGTCCATCTTCTTCCTTGAAAAAAAAAATGCTCGTTTTGGCTCGGTAAGTTATTCTTGGCTGAATACCAAGTTCCTTAGAACCAGATTCCAGGC
Organism: Antechinus flavipes; assembly: GCF_016432865.1. Classification (NCBI taxonomy): domain Eukaryota; kingdom Metazoa; phylum Chordata; class Mammalia; order Dasyuromorphia; family Dasyuridae; genus Antechinus; species Antechinus flavipes. Next base: position 192,436,587 of record NC_067400.1, on the reverse strand, counting down.
CCTTCAATCCTTTAATGCAGACACTGCTAGATCCTATGTAATCTTTATTGTGGCTCCTCTATATTTGAATTGATTTTTTTCTAGCAGCTTGTAGTATTTTTTCCTTGGTCTGACAGTTCTGGAATTTAGCCATTATATTTCTTGGAGTTTTGATTTTAGGTCCCTTTCAGTGATAATCGATGAATTCTTTCAACATCTATTTACTCTCTGTTTCTATAACATCTGGACAGTTCTTTTTGATAATTTCCTGGAAAATAGTGTCCCGGCTCTTTTTTTCATCATAAATCTCAGATTATCTCTTCTAGATCCATTTTCCTGGTCTGTTGTTTTCCCAAGAAGGTATTTGACTTTTTTTTTCAATTTTTCATTTTTTTATTTTGCTTGACTGATTCTTGGTGTCTCTTGGAGTCATTCAATTCCATTTGTTCAATTCTGATTTTTTAATGAATTATTTTCTTCACTTACTTTTCTTTTTCTAATTGTCCAATTGAGTTTTTAAGTGAGTTGTTTTATTCTATGGAATTTTTTTCCATTTCGCCAATTTTATTATTTAGAGAGCTATTTTTTTTTTCCAATTCACTGTTTCTGTGAATATTATTTACCTTTTTCAATTCACTAATTCTGTTTTTCAGGGATTTGATTTCTTTATCCACTCTATCTTTAAATGAGTGAGATGACTTATCCAGACCTTCTTGCCAAGCTTCCCTTTCCTTTGCCCATTTTTCTTCTAGCTCTCTTGTAAGAGCCTTTTTAATTTCTTTTATGAGAGTCTTGTGTGTTGAGGACCAGCTCATATGCCCTTTTGGGGATTCATCTGGAGTCAATCTGTTTTTAGTCTCTTCAGAACTAACAAAAAAAACAAAAAACAAATGCAGCCTGCTTTTTTTTTTTTTTGGGGGGGGGGGAGGAAAGCTGGATGGTATTACTGAGCTTCCTCTACAGACTGCTGGGGGCTGCAGTGTGGCACTAGCAGGACAGCAATGGCTGCACTGTTTCTGTGCTCGTAAACTCTAAAAGGGTGCTGTGATATTCCAGATGGGTGTGGCCATGTCCCAAAACTTTTTGGGTTTATAATCTTTATCCCCTGTGTTTATAGCTTCTCTGCTGATCTACTGACTTGCTGCCAGGGCAAAGTAGCCACATTGTGGTAAAGTTCTCCTTACAGAAACAGTTGAGATCACACCCCACCCCACTCAGGTCTGCCCACTGTGAGCTGCCTTCCGTACTCTTACTGCCTGCTGTACTCTTGCTGCCTGCCTTCATTCTGTGCCTCATCTAACCATCCCTGCCTGCAAGAAAAATCAGACCTTTTCTGGTGAATTTCGAAGATATCTTCTCTTGGTAATTATTTGTGCATTTTTTCAGTCAAGCACTAATTCTGAGGCTTTGTCATGAATAAAGTATTTTGAGAGCAAAGAAGGAGTTTAAATAGATGTGTGTGTCCTCTCTGCCATCTTGGTCGGAAGTCTTAGGAGCAATAATCTAAGGATTGGACTTCCTGAAAATCATGATGAAAAAAATGCCTAGACACTATTTTTCAGGAAATCAAAGAGAATTGCCCAGATGTTATAGAAAGGTAAAATAGACATTGAAATAATTCATCAATCACTTACTGAAAGAGATCCCAAAATCAAAACTCCAATAAATATTCTGGCTAAATTCCAAAATCATCAGACCAAGTTAAAATACTACAAGCAGTCAGAAAAAATTTCATATACTGAGGAGCCACAATAAGGATTACTAAGGATCTAATAGACTTTTCCTTAAAATAGTTAATAGCATCCATTTAAAACTATCAGTAAGCATCATATATAATGGTGATAAACTGGAACCATTCCCAGTAAAATCAGGAGTAAAACAACATTGCCCACTATCACCATTATTATTCAATATTATATTAGAAATACTAGCTTAGGCAATGAGATTTGAGAAAGAGGTTAAAGGAATTAGAGTAGATAATGAGGAAACCAAATTATCACTCTTTGCAGATGATATGACGGTATACTTAGAGAACCCCAGAGATTCTAATAAAAAGCTATTAGAAATAGTCCACAACTTTAGCAAAGTTGTAAGATAAAAAGAAATCCACATAAATCCTCAGCATTTTTATACATCACCAACAAAATCCAACATCAAGAGATACAAAGAGTAATTCCATTTAAAATAACTGTTGGCAGTATAAAATATTTGGGAATCTGTCTGCCAAGGGAAAATCAGGAACTATATGAGCAAAACTACAAAACAAATAAAATCAGATTTAAACAATTGGAAAAATATTAAGCTCTTGGATAGGTCGGGTGAATATAATAAAGATGACAACACTACTTAAACTAATCTATTTATTTAGTGCTATACCAATCAGACACCCAAGAAACTATTTTAATAAGCTAGAAAGTATAACAACAAAATTCATCTGCAAGAACAAAAGGTCAAGAATTTCAAGGGAACCAATGAAAAAAAATAAATTAATGTGGCCTAGCTGTACCTGATCTAAAACTATATTATAAAGCAGCAGTCACTAAAACCATTTAGTATTGGCTAAGAAATAGACTAGTTGATCAGTGGAATAGCTTAGGTTCACAGGACAAAATAGTTAATTACTATAGCCATCTAGTGTTTGTGAAACCCAAAGACACAAACTTTTGGGACAGGAATTCACTATTTGACAAAAACTGCTAGGGAAATTAGAAATTAGTATGGCAGAAACTAAGCATTGACCCACACTTAACACTGTACACCAAGATTAGAGCAAAATGGGTTCATGATTTAAGCATAAAGAATGAGATTATAAATAAATTAGAAGAACATAGTATAGTTTACCTCTCAGACCTGTGGTGGAGGAAGGAATTTGTGACCAAAGAAGAACTAGAAATCATCATTGATCACAAAATAGAAAATTTTGATTATATCAAGTTAAAAAGCTTTTATACAAATAAAATTAATGCAGACAAGATTAGAAGGGACACAATAAATGGGGAAAACATTTTTACTTTTAAAGGTTCTGATAAAGGCCTCATTTCCAAAATATATAGAGAATTGACTCTAATTCATAAGAAATCAAGCCATTCTCCAATTGAAAAATGATCAAAGGATATGAACAGACAATTTTCAGATGATGAAATTGAAACTATTTCTACTCATATGAAAAGGTATTCCAAATCATTATTGATCAAAGAAATGCAAATTAAGACAACTCTGAGATACTACTACACACCTGTCAGATTAGCTAAGAAGACAGGAATGACGAATATTGGAGGGGACATGAGACAACTGGGACAATGATGCATTGTTGGTGGAGTTGTGAACAGATCCAACCATTCTGGAGAGCAATTTGGAACTATGCTCAAAAAGTTATCAAACTGTGCATACTCTTTGATCCAGCAGTGTTACTACTGGACTTATATCCAAAAAGATATTAAAGAAGGGAAAGGGACTTATATGTGCAAAAATGTTTGTGTCAGCCCTTTTTGTAGTGGCTAGAAACTGGAAATTGAATGGATGCCCATCAATTGGAGAATTGCTGAGTAAGTTATGGTATATGAATGTTATGGAATACTATTTTTCTCTAAGAAATGACCAGCAGCATGAATAAAGAGAGGCTTATAGAGACTTACATGATCTGATGCTAAGTGAAATGAGCAAAACAAGGATTTCATTATATACTTTAACAACTATATTATATGAGGATCAATTTTGATGGAAGTAACTATCTTCAACAATGAGAAGATCCAAATCAGTTCCAATTGATCAGTAATGAACAGAACAAGCTATACCCAGTGAAAGAACACTGCAAAATGAGTGTAGACCACAGCATAGCATTTACACTTTCTGTTATTGTTTGCTTGCTTTTTGTTTTTCTTCCCAGGTTATTTTTATCTTCTTTCTAAATCTAATTTTTCTTGCGCAACAACATAATTGCATAAATATATATACATATATTGTATTTAATATATACTTTTGACATATTTAACATTTATGGGACTATCTGCCATCTAGGGGACAGGGTGGATGGACAGAGGGGAAAAGTTGGAAAGGAAGTTTTTGCAAGGGTCAATGTTGAAAAATTACTCATGCATATATTTTGTCAATAAAAAAACATCATAAAATTTTTCAAACATTAAAAAGAAAATAAGTAACCTAAAAAATTTAATAAAACTAAAAATTCATTTTATGAAAAAAAATTAACAACAAAATAACTTTTAGTTAATTTGATAAAAAGAAGAAAAGAAAAAACAAATCACCAGCATCAAAAAATGAAAAGGACAAACTTGACACCATTGAAAATGAAATTAATGCTATAATTAGGAGCTATTTTGCCCAACTATATGGTAACAAGTCTGATATTTCTAACCAAAATGAATGAATATTAACCAAAATATAAATTGCCCAGATAACAGAAGAGAATATAAAATACTTAAATATTCCCATTATAAAAAATAAATTGAAAAATCTTTAATAGGCTCCCTAAGAAAAATTCTGTAGGACAGATGGATTCACAAGTGAATTCTACCAAATAATTAAAGATAATTAATTTCAATACTGTGTAAACTATTTGGGAAAATAGAGTAAAGCAGGAGTACTGCCAAATTTTTTCTATGTCACAAATATGACACTGATACCTAAACCAGGAAAACTCAAAACAGGGAAAGAAAAAAACAGATCAATTTCCCTAATGAATATTGAAGCAATTTTTACAATATTTTAATATAATGTTATTAATTTATTTTTTTTTACTTTTTTATTTTATTTATTTACAAAACATATGCATGGATAATATTTTCAACATTGACCCTTGCAAAATCTTTTGTTCCAAAATTTTTCTCCTTCCCCTCCATCTCCTCCCCTAGCTGGCAAGTAGTCCAATACATCTTAAATATGTTAAAATACATGTTAAATCCAACATATGTAAACATAATTATACAATTATCTTGCTGCAAAAGAAAAATCAGATCAAGAAGGAAAAAAAAAAAAGAAAAACTCAGAAAGAAAACAAATGCAAACGAATAAGAACAGATAGAGTGAGAATGCTATGTTGTGGTCCACATTCTGTTCCCACAGTTCTGTCTCTGGGTTTAGATGGCTCTCTTCATCACTGAACAATTGGAATTGGTTTGAATCATCTCATTGTTAAAGAGAGCCACGTCCATCAGCATTGATCATCATATAATCTTGCTGTTGTTGTGTATAATGATCTCCTGGTTCTTCTCACTTCACTTAGCATCTGTTTATGTAAGTGTCTCCATGCCTCTCTAAAATCATCCTACTAGTCATCTCTTACAGAACAATAATATTCCATAACATTCATATACCATAATTTATTCAACCATTCTGCAATTGATGGGCATCCATTGAGTTTCCAGTTTCTTTCCACTACAAAAAAAGCTGCCACAAACATTTTTGCACATACAGGTCCCTTTCCCTCCTTTAAGATCTTTTTTTTGGGGGATATAATCCCAGTAGAAACACTGCTGTATGAAAGGATATGCACAGTGTGATAACTTTTTGAGCATAGTTCCAAATTGCTCTACATTGGATCCCTTCACAGTTCCACTAACAATGTATTAATGTCCCAATTTTCCCTCATCCCCTCCAAAATTCGTCATTATCTGACAAGTGTATAGTGATATCTTAATGTTTTTTTAATTTGCATTTCTCTTATCAATAGTGATTTGGAACACCTTTTCATATGACTACAAATAGTTTCAATTTCTTCATCTGCAAATTGTCTGTTCATATTCTTTGACCATTTATCAATTGGAAAATGACTTGAATTCTTATAAGTTTGAATCATTTTTAATATATTTTAGAAATGATGCCTTTATCAAAAATATTGAATGTAAAAATGTTTTCCCAGTTTGTTGCTTTCCTTCTAATCTTCTCTTCATTAGTTTTGTTTGTACAAAAACTTTTTAACTTAATATTATCAAAATTATCTATTTTGTGATCAATAATGATCTCCACTTCTTTCATTAGAAATTTCTTCCTTTTCCACAGATCTAAGAGCTAAACTATCTTATGTTGTTCTAATTTGCTTGTAATATCATTCTTTATATCTAGATCATGAATCTGTTTTGACCTTATCTTGGTATACAGTGCTGGTGTGAGTTTATACCTTGTTTCTGCCAGCCTAATTTCCAATTTTCCTAGCAGTTTTTGTCAAATAGTGAATTCTTATCCCAAAAGCTGGAGTCTTTGGGTTTATCAAACACCAGATTACTATAGTCATTGACTATTTTTTTTGGTGAACCTAACCTATTCCATTGATTAACTCCTCTATTTCTTAGCCAGTACCAAATGTTTTTGGTGACTCCTACTTTATAATATAGTTTTCAATCTGGTACAGCAAAGCAGTTCTTAGGGACTTTTTTTTTTATCTCTACATAGCACCATGAGTAAAATAGGGAAAGAGAAGAGTAATGAATTGGAAATGGAACTAAAAAATCTAGACAAAGAAGAAATTAAAGCCTCCCAATTAAATACCAGATTAGAAATTCTAAAACTGAAAGGAGAGATTAAAAAATTGAAACTTAAAAAAAAAAAACTATTGAACTAATAAATAAAACTAAGAGTTGGCTTTATGAACAAACTAACAAAATAGATAAACTTTGGTTAATTTGATTAGAAAAAGGAAAGAAAAAAACAAATCACCAGTATCAAAAAATGAAATGGGTGAACTTACCACTAATTAAAAAGAAATTAAAGCAATAATTAAAAGCTATTTTGCCCAAATGTAGGCAGCAAGTTTGACAATCTAACCAAAATGGATGAATATTTACAAAATTATAAGTTTCCCAGATAAACAGGAAGGAAATCAATTGTTAATAGTCCCTTTTAGACAAAGAAATTGAATGAACCATTAATCATCCCTCAAGAAAAAAATCTCCAGCACCAGATGTATTCATAAATGAATTCTACAAAACATTTAAAGAACCAATAATCTCAATATGAGGTAAACTATTTGGAAAAATAGGTAAAGAATGAGTACTACCAAATTTCTTCTAGGACACTAATATGTTACTGATACCTAAACCAGTATGAGACAAAACAGAGAAAGAACATTACAGATCAATCCCTTAATGAATATTCATGAAAAAAATCTAAAAGAAATATTAGCAAAAAGACTACAGTTACTTCTTAGCAAGATAATACACCATAACCAAGTGGGATATATTCCAGGAATGCGGGGCTGATTCTATATCAGGAAAACTTTTACCATAATCGACCATATCAATAATAAAATCAGCAGAAATCATGATAAACTCGTAGATGGAGAAAAACCTTCAACAAAATGTAACATCCATTTCTATTAAAAACACTAGAGAGCATAAGGCTAAAGGGAGCGTTCCTTAAAATAATAAGTAGTATCTAAAACCCAAAACAAGCATTAATTATAATGGAGAGAAGCTGCAGGCATCCCCAATAAGATCAGGGGTAAGATAAGGAAGTTCATTATCACTATGATTATTCAACATTTTACTAGAAATGTTGACTTTAGCAACAAGAAAAGAAAAGGATATTAAAGGAATTAGAATAAGCAATGAGGAAACAAAACTATCATTATTTGAAGATGATATGAAGATATACTTAGAGAACTCTAGAAAATCCTCCAAAAACCTACTGGAACAATTCACAGCTTTAGCAAAGTTGCAGGATATAAATTAAACCCACACAAATCATCAGCATTTCTATATATTACTGACAAAATCTATCAGCAAGAAATAGAATGAGAAATTATATTTAAAATTATTGGGGGCAAAGCCAAGAAGGAGGAGAGGACACATGCTTCATTCTAAGCTCCCCTTCTACCCTCACTACTAATTACCAAATTCAGCCTTTGAAATAGTGCTTGACTGGTAAAATCCATGAATTTTGGGAGTACAACAAATTATAAGCCAAAGATAATGTGGAAGATCACCAGAAAAGATTTGTCCTGATAGGGCAGGAGGAGACCAGTGCAAGTAGGGAGGCAGAACACAGAGGCTAGCATACTGAGTAGATTAGGGGAGGGTGTGGTCTCTGCGGGTGGAGAATTTGCAGGGAGGATTCTACCACAGGTTGGCTGCTCTGCTTTGGTTGCAAAGCAGTAGATCAGCAAAGAAGTTACATAAATGCCAAAGATAGAATGTACTAGAAAAAAAAAATCGCCAGAATTTAACATAACCTGGCTATACCCACCCAGCACTGGAAATGACTCAGCATGTACCACAGAACAGCTGTGCAGCCACATTCTGCAGCATGGGGCTTTTGCTCAAGGAAGCCACACTTCTGCACAGCAGTGGGGCTCTGCCTGGGGCAGCCACAATACTGTACAGCTAGGGGAGGGGGATAAAGTGTGTGTGGGGGGTCTGTTCCCAGGGCAGTGACACTTCCACTGCAGGGCTCTTCACAGGGCACTTCTGCAGCTCAGCTGCTCTTTGTAGCCCATTTGCAAGACAGCTACTGTCCATTTATCTATCCCTGTTCTGTAGAGGAAGCTGGTAACCTCCTTACCCTGAAGGCAGACCCTAAGGGCTTTTAAAAAATGAGTAAAAAAGCCAAGTGAACTCTAACTATTGATAGCTTCTATATAGAAAGAGAGCAGATTTACAATCCTAAAGAAACTAATAGCAGACACTCTCCAACAAAACTCTAAAGGGGGATGTAATCTGGTCCCCATCATACAAGGCTCTCCTAAAAGAAATTATAAAAGATCTTAAAAGAGAGATAGAAGAAAAATGGGGAAAGAGAATCTCTGCAAGAGAGTACGGAAAAAGCATATAACTCATTAAAAGAAAAATTTGATAAAGTGGAAAAAGAAAACAACTTCCTGATATGTGAATTGGAAAAAGTAAAGAACTCCCTGGGAAACAGAATTTGTGAATTGGAAAAGATAAAGAACTCCCAGGAAAACAGGGTTTGTGAATTGGAAAAAGAATATAAGTCCATTAAAAAAATAGTGAAATGGAAAAAAAATTCCATAGAGCAAAACAACTCATTTAAAAACTCAATTAGACATATACAAAAAGAAGCAAAAAAAAAAAAGCTAATGAAGAAAATAAGTCATTAAAAATCAGAACTGAAGAAATAGAAATGAATTATTCATTGAGACATCAAGAATCAATCAAGCAAAACCAAAAAAAAAAAAAAAATAGAAAAAAATGTTAAAAATCTACTTGGAGAAACAACAGACCTGGAAAATAGATTGTGGAGAGATAATCTGAGGATTATTGGACTTCCTAAAAATTATAATGAAGAAAAGAGTCTAGACATTATTTTATAGGAAATCATCAAAGAGAACTGCCCAGATATAATAGAATGAGAAGGTAAAATAGGCATTGAAAGAATTCATTGAACACCTTCTGAAAGAAGTCAAATCAAAATAAAAACTCCAACGAATATTGTGGCAAAATTTCAGAACTATCAGAGTAAGAAAAAAATATTACAAGCAGCCCGAAAAAAATAATTCAAATACCGAGGAGCCACAAAAAAGATCACTCACGATTTAGCTGGTGATCATTAAAGGATCAAAGGATCTGGAATCTGATATTCTGAAAGGCAAAAGAACTTGGAATGCAGCAAGGAATAAACTATCCAGCTAAGCTGAGCATTTTCTTCCAGGGAAGAAGATTGAATGAAAGACATTGAATGAAGAAGACATTGAATGAAACAGGGGAATTCTATTAATTCCTGATTTAAAAAAAAAAACAAAACAAAACAGAGCTAAACAAACAAAAAAATGACCTCAAAATATAGGACTCAAGAGAAGCATAAAAGATCAAAACGAACTCTTGAGAACTGTATTTCTATTATAGGCATACATAAAGAGCATGTGTATGATTTGATTTTACTGTTATAATACCAAAAAAGGGAACTAGAAGTGGAAAGAGGATAGTATCAGAAAAAGGGAAATGGGGAGATAAACAAGAAAAATTACATCCCACAAAGAGGCAAAGGAAACCTATAATATCTGAGGGAATTAAGGGAGGGGGATGAACATTGTGTGAATCTTACTCTCATCATATTTGTCTCAAAGAGAAAATATAAGACATATTTGGTTTACAGAGAAACTTCTCTCACCACATTAAAAAGTGGGAGAGGAAAAGAGAAAAGGAAAAGAGTAATAAGGGAAAGGTATAAGAAAGGGGAAAGGACTCAAAGAGAGTGAGAGGGATTCTAAAGAGGGACAGCTGTCTGAGGCAAGTGGTACCTTTAAGTTTAATACTGGAGAGGGAAGTAAGGGGGGAAAGAAAAAGAAAAACATAATCTGGGGATAATAAGATGGCAGGAAACACAGTATTAGTAGTTTTAACCATAAATGTGAATGGGATGAACTCTCCCAAAAAGTGGAGGTAGAAGCAGACTGGATCAAAAGCCAGAATCCTACAATATGTTGTTTACAGGAAACACATTTAAAGCAGAGTAATACATACAGAGTAAAAGTAAAAGCCTGGAGCACAACCTATTATACTTCAGGTGAAGTCAGAAAAGCAGGGGTATCCTGCTTATCTCAGATCAAACAAAAGCAAAAATTGATCTGATTAAAAGAAATAAGGAAGGAAATTATATCTTGCTAAATAGCATAGACAATGAAGCAATATCAATAATAAACATATAGGCCCCAAGTTGTATTGAATCTAGCTTTCTAAAAAAGAAGTTCAAACAGTTGCAAGAAGCACACCTATAATAGTGAAAGATCTCAACTTGCACTCTCAGAATTAGATAAATCAAACCACAAAACAAATAACAAAGACATTAAAGAGGTAAATAGAATATTAGAAAAATTAGGTAGGATAGATCTTTGGAGAAAACTGAATGGAGACAGAAAGGAGTATACTTTCTTCTCACCAATTCATGAAATCTATACAAAAACTGGCCATATATTAGGACATAAAGCCCTCAAAATTAAATTCAGAAAGGCAATTCAGTAAGTGCATTCTTTTCAGATCACAATGGAATAAAAACTACATTCAACAAAAAGCTGAGGGTAAATAGACCAAAAAGTAATTGGAAACTAAATAATCTCATCCTAAAGAATGAATAGGTGAAACAGCAAATCATGGATGCAATTAATAATTTTGCCCAAGAGAATGACAACAATGAGACAACATACCAAGATATGTGGGATGCAGCCAAAGCAATTATTAGGGGAAATTTTATATCTCTAGAGGCTTACTTGAATAAAATAAAGAGAAGATTGATGAATTGGGCTTGCAACTTTAAAAACTAGAAAAAGAACAAATTAAAAACCCCAATCAATTGCTAAAATTGAAATTCTAAAATTAAGAGGAAAAATTGATAAAAATTGAAATAAAAAACTATTGAATTAATAAGTAAAACTAAGAGTTGATTTTATGAAAAACAACAACAAAATAGATAAACCTTTGGTAAATCTGATTAGAAAAAGGAAAGAGGAAAATCAAATTGTTAGTCTTAAAAATGAAAAGGGAGAACTTTCCACATATGAAGAGGAAATTAGAGCAATAATTAGGAGTTACTTTGCCTAACTGTATGCCAAGAAATTTGATAACCTAAGTGATGACTACGTTCAAAAGTATAGGCTTCCCAGATTAAGAGAGGAGGAAGTAAATTGCTTAAATAGTGCCATTTCAGAAAAAGAAATAGAACAAGCTCTTAATCAATTCCCTAAGAAAAAATCACCAAGACCAGATGGATTTACATGTGAATTCTATCAAACATTTAAAGAACAATTAACTCCAATGTAATATAAACTATTTGAAAAAAAATAGGGAATGAAGGACTCCTATCAAATTCCTTTTATTACATAGATATGGTACTGATATCTAAACCAGGTCAGTTGAAAACAGAGAAAGACAACAGACCAATCCCCATAATGAATATTGATGCTAAAATCTTAAAAAAATATATTAGCAAAAAGATTACAGAAAATCATTCCCAAGATAATAAATTATGACCAAATAGGATTTGTACTAGGAATGCAGGGCTGGTTCAATATTAGGAAAAAAAAACTATTAGCATAATTGATTATATCAATAACCAAATTAACAAAAAAAATACGATCATCTCAATAGATTCAGAAAAAGCATTTGATAAAATGCAACATCGATTCCTCTTAAAAACACTTGAAATTATGGGACTAATGGACTTTTCCTTAAAATAGTCAATTGCATCTATTTAAAATCATAAGTATCATATATAAGGGGAATAAATTGGAACCATTCCCAATAAGATCAGGAGTGAAACAAGGTTGCCCACTGTCACCATTACTATTCAATATTGAATTAGAAATGCTAGCTTTGGCAATAAGAGTTGAGGAAGAGATTAAATTAATTAGAGTAGGTAATGATGAAACCAAATTATTGCTCTTTGCAGATGATACAATGGTATACTTAGAGAACCCAAGAGATTCTGCTAAAAAGCTATTAGAAATAATCCACACCTTTAGGAAAGTTGCAGGATACAAAATAAATCCACATAAATCATCAGCATTCTTAAATATCAGTAACAAAATCTAACAGTTAGAGATACAAAGAGAAAGAAATTCCATTTAAAGTAACTGTTGATCGTATAAAATATTTGGGAATCTATCTGCCAAGGGAAAGTCAGGAACCATATGAGCAAAACTATAAAACACTTTCCACACAAATAAAGTCAGATTTAAATAATTGGAAAAATATTAAGTGTTCTTGGATAGGCCTAATGAATATAGTAAAGATGACAATACTCCCTAAACTAATCTATTTATTTAGTGCTATATCAATCAGACTCCCAAAAAACTACTTTACTGACCAAGAAAAAAATAACAAAATTCATCTGGAAGAACAAAAGGTCTAGACTTTCAAGGGAACTAATGAAAGAAAAATCAAATGAAGGTGGCCTAGCTGTATGAGATCTAAAACTATATTATAAAGCAGCGGTCACCAAAATTATTTGGTACTGATTAAGAAATAGACTAGTGGATCGGTGGAATAGGTTAGGTTCACCAGAAAAAAATAGTCAATAACTTTAATAATCTAGTATTTTCCAAGCCCCCAAACCCCAGCTTTTGGGATACAAATTCACTGTTTGACAAAACTGCTGGGAAAACTGGAAATTAGTATGGCAGAACCTAGGCATTGACTCACATTTAACACCGTACACCAAGATAAGGTCAAAATGGGTTCATGATCTAGGCATAAAGAATGAAATTAAAAATTAATTAGAAGAACATAGGATAGTTTACCTCTCAGACCTGAGGAGGAGGAAGGAATTTGTGACCAAAGAAGAACGAAAGATCCTTATTGATCACAAAATAGAAAATTTTGAATATATCAAATTAAAACGCTTTTGTACAGACAAAATTAATGGAGACAAGATTAGAAAGGAAATGATAAACTGTGAAAATATTTTTACAGTCATAGATTTTGATAAAGGCCTCATTTCCAAAAGGTATAGAGAATTGACTCTAATTTATAAGAAATCAAGCCATTCTTCAGTTGATAATTAGTCAAAGGATATGAATGGCAATTTTCAGATGATGAAATGGAAATTATTTCTATCCATATGAAAAGATGCTCCAAGTCATTATTTATCAGAGAAATGCAAATTAAGACAACTCTGAGATACCACTACACACCTCTCAGATTGGCGAGGAGGATGGGAGAAAATAATAAGGAATGTTGGAGGGAATGTGGGAAAACTGGGATACTGATACATTGTTGGCGGAAGTGTGAATACATCCAGCCATTCTGGAGAGCAATTTGGAATTATGCTAAAAAAGTTATCAAACTGTGCATACCCTTTGATCCAGCAGTGTTACTAATGGGCTTATATTCCAAAGAGATCTTAAAGAAGGTGAAGGGACTTGTATGTGCAAAAATGGCAGCTTTTTTTGTAGTGTCTAGAGACTGGAAATTGAATGGATGCTCATCAATTGAAGAATGGCTGAATAAATTGTGGTATATGAATGTTATGGAATATTATGAAATAGATATATGGAATATCTAATTAAAGAAATGACTAGCAGGATGATTTCAGAAAGGCCTAGAGAGACTTTATATGAACTGATTTTGAGGGAAATGAGAAGAAATAGAGCATCATTGTACACTTCAGCAACAATACTCTATGATGATCAATTCTGAGGAACATGGCTCTCTTCAACAATGAGATAAACCAAGTTAGTTCTATTTGTTCAGCAATGAATAGAACCAGCTATACTCAACAAAAGCACTCTGGGAAATGAGTATGAACCACTACATAGCATTTCCAATCCCTTTGTTTTTATCCACTTGAATTTTTTTTTCCTTCTCAGGTTAATTTTACCTTATTTCAAAGTCCAATGCTTCTTGTGCAGCAAAATAACTGAATGGATAGGTATACATATATTATATTTAACATATACTTTAACGTATTTAACATGTATTGATCTACCTGCCATCTGGCAGAGGGGGTGGAGTAAAGGAGGGGAAAACTTGGAACAGAAGGTTTTGCATGGATCAATGCTGAAAAATTGTCCATGCATGTATCTTGTAATAAAAAACTATTAAAAAATAAAATTATTGTAGACAAAATAAAATACTTGCACTGTCTACCTGTCAAGAGAAACTTAGAAGCTATATAACACATTTACAGAACACTTCTCACACAAATAATGTCAGAAAAAAGTCAGAAATTTTTCAATTGCTTATGGATAGGCTGAACTAATATAATAAAACTGACACTTCTTCCTAAATTGGTTGATTTGTTCAGTGCCATACCAATCAAAGTGCCAAAAAATTATTTTATAGAACTATAAAAAATAACAACAAAATTCATCTGAAAGAACAAAAGGTCAAAATTATCAAGGTAATTAATACAAAATAAAATAAAAAGGATAGTAGCTTAATAGTAGCAAATGAAAAATTATATTATGAAGCAGCAGTAATCAAAACCATTTTATCTGACTAAGATATAGAATGGTGGATCAGTGCAATAGATTAGATACACATGACATAGTATTCAAGTCCTATAGTAATCTAGTATTTGATAAGTTTCCAAACTCCAGCTTCTGGAATAAAAACTTACTACTTGACAAAATATGCTGGGAAAACTGAAAAATAACGTGTCAGAAATTTGGCTAGACCCTGAGCCAAAATAAAATCAAAATGAGTACATGATTTGGGCATAAAGGATGCTATCATAAACAAATCGGGAGAACAAGGATTAATATACTTATCAGATCTTTGGAGAAGAAAGCCATTTATGCTTTTCATAGGGACAATGTATGGCAAAATAGACAACTTTGATTAAATGAAATTTAAAAAGTTTTTGCACAAATAAATCCAATAGTAACAAGATCCGAAGGGAAGTACAATCCTGGGAAAAATCTTTACAGCCAGTGTTTTTGAAAAATGTCTCATTTCTAAAACATATAAAGAACTATGATATATTTATACAATATGAGTCATTCCCCAGTTGATAAATGATCAAAAATATGAACAGACAATTTTCAAATGATGAAATTAAAGCCATAATAATTACATTAAAAAAATGCTCTAAGTAATTGTTGCTTAGAGAAATGCAAATTAAAACAACTCTGAGGTACCACCTCATACCTCTCAGATTGGCTAAGATAATAGGAAAAGATACTCATAAATGTTGGAGGGGATGTGGGAAAACTGGAATACTAAGGCATTGTTGGTGGAATTATGAAATGATTCAACCATTCTGGAGAGTAATTTGGAACTATGCCCTAAGGGCTATCAAACTGTGCTGTTACTGGGTTTATAAATATCCAGGAAATCATAAAAAGATAAAAGGACACCCTTGTGCAAAAATGTTTGTTGCAGTTCTTTTTGTGGTAATAAAGAATTAGAAAATGAGTAGAAATGGTTGAAAAAGTTATGCCATATAAAGGAAATCCAATATTATTGTTCAATAATACATAATGAAAAAGCTGATTTTACAATAGTCTGTAAAAATATAAATGAACTGATACTGAACAAAACAAGTAGAACCAGGAATACATTTGCAGTAATAGCCAGATTGTGCAGTGATCAACTATGAAAGATTTGATTCTTCTCAGTGGTTCAGTGATCCAAGGCAATCTGAACAAACTTTGGATAGAAAATGCCATCTGCATCCAGAGAGAAAACTATGGAAACTCAATGTAAATCAACATATACTATCTACACTCTTTTTGCCTTTTTCTTCTATTTTTTCCTTTATGGGTTTTCCTTATTGTTATGATTCTTCTCTTCCAACATGATTCATAAAGAAATGTATATTAAAAATTAATGTACATGTATAACCAGAAAAAAGAAAAGAAAATCTCTAGCCTTAATTGTCCACTTAAATTGACACATAACATAAATATGGGTCCCTGCCATTTACTTTTTCATGTTTGTTCTATTCTATTCTGACATGAAAAAATATTATTATAAGTTGTGAACTTCTGATCTTTGAAAGGCCAGGAGAATAATTTGACAAAAGTCTGGGAGCTGGAGTCATTGCCAGTTAATGTGGCATAACTGATGGATAAGTTGTTACTGCTCCCTTTTGGCTGCCTGCCATCTTCTATACTGGTATGATCAGGTCAAATCATTTCTTTCATTTCAACTTTAGCTATTTGTAAAATCTGCCATGGATTCAACTCCCATATCTCTGGAGGCTTGAAAAATCTCATATAAAGTTAAGTTCTTTAACCAGTGGAGGCTCAGTTCTTAACCTTTCAAAGCTCAGAAGGTCATAGCCTACTTCAGCTAAGATCAGAAAAGAATTTAGCTGAAGAGAATATAGGCCTATATCTCTGGAGCCCTTTTGGACTCTAGTGAAGATTAAAGCTTGAGATTTCTTCAAGGTATAACTATGTCTTTTCCTTTTTAAATAAGACCATACTCCCAGCTCTGTAGCCCATCAAATCAGTCCCTCTTCCTTACAATCTGTGTGGACTAAAAAAAATATTTGCATTTTTTTCTGGTTTATTTGGGGATTGTATCACAAGAACATAATGCTTAGAACTTATAAGGACTGGGCTCATTGACTCCCTTTTGCCATCCAAAATCACAGTAAATTTAGCTGATTCAGAAATTGATTGACAAAATTTGAGATTCATTTATTCTAAAACAAACAAATTCTACAATGCATAACTATAAAGGGATTTAAAAATATATATGGTAGATATGTTTTTTCTATAATGCAAACCTAATTAAATAGAAACTAATAGAACTAAACTGTGTATTCAAGCCTTTTGAACCTAAATCCATCCCTCTCTCCACAAACTGTGGCTGGCTGCAGCCACATAGATCATATAGAACTGTCTTTTAAAAACCAGAGAACTGATCTGGCTAAAGACATGCAGCTTATGTTTCACCTACTCTTTCAAGCATTTTTGCCACTTATGCTTTTTTTCTGATCTCTTTTCCCTCCATTTTGAATAGAAATTATTTTGTCTCTAAATATAATGCCTGACCTATAATACTATTGCCCTACATCCTATTATCTAACAATGTATGACATATAATAGAGTTAACACTGGAAATTTTCTCAATAAATACAATATTTAAGCCAGAAAACCTACCTTTGTTCACTATTATTTCATATAGATCCAGAAATACTAGCAATATGACAAAAGAATAAAGTAAAAGCATAATGACAGGGAAAGAAGAGATAAAAATTATTCCAGCTTCCCTAGAGAATATGAGGTTATCACTAAAAAAACTTAAACAGTTAATAGTTTCAGTAAATTTTTATGATACAAAATAAACCCATAATAATTGATGGCATTTCAGAAAAAAAAGTAGTGTATAATTGTTTATAATAATAGTGTATAATAATCAATAGTGTATAATTGAATGGAAAATCTCACTTAAAATTATTTTAAAATGTATAAATTACTTGGCAGCCAGTCTTCCAAAGCACAAATCATTTCTGTGAAATTATAAAAATGTTTCTTAAAAAAGTAAAGAACTCATATAACTCTTTATTTAGAACTTTATATTTATTTAGAATTATATAGAACTTTTGTATTATATGGGTACATATAACTATTTATCATATGCTTATATATAATTATACACATATTATATATTAATTAAATACATATATATATAATTATATAGAACTTTATATTTAGAACTATATAGTTTTTTAAATTTAGAATCTTGCATTTAGAATTAGAGCTAAATATTTAGAATTTAACAAATTTAAACAACCAAAGGGATGCTTAATAGAGCTAGATAAAATAACAACATAAAAGATACAAGCTATCAAAGAAAAGTATGAAGGAAAGGAGGAAAGGAGGGAGAATAGCATTTTTAGATCTCAAACTATATTTTAAAGAGGCAATTATTTTTAAAACTTGATAATAGTTTAAAATATAAAGAGTAGATCAAAGAAACAGACTAGACATGGGAAAATGTGTTCAGTCACCTAGTGTTCGAGACATCACCATTCATAACTTACTTGGGAAAAAGTATATATGTGATAAATACTATCAGGAAAACTAGCAAGCATATTGGCAGAAAGCTATTTAGACCTGCACCTTACACCATGTTTCATAATAATTTCAAAATCAATATGTGACCAATAATAAGTATTAATGATCCAAAGTAAAGTAGATCATATATATGTATATGTATATCAAATCTATGCAGCAGGTGAACTATTAACCTAATAAAAAAATAAAATGGACAGTGTTGATTACATGAAATGCTTTTCATGAACAAAGTTAATATAATTAAGATGTTTCTCCCGGGATTTCATATTCAAGATATTTAGGCAATTACCTGACATATGTAAAAGCAAAAGCTAATCTGTAAATAAGTGACTTAAGAATATGAATAAATAATTTGCAAAAGAATTACTATGACAACCATATGAAATAATATTATAAATCACTAAGAATAGAAAAGCAAATCTAAATAATTCCCAAGTATTACCTCTCATCCAGAAAATCTGCAATAACTACACAAAATGGCACTCGTCAATTTTAAAGTAGGTGTAGGAATATAAAGATTTTAATACATCATTTGTGGAGCTCTGAATTGTTTCAATCATTTTGGAAAGCAGTTTGAAAGAAAGTGATTAAAATATTCAAATTATTTAATATAAAGTTAGCATTATTAGGTATATGCCTCAAGGAAGTAAATGACAAAATACACACCAAAATATTTATAGTAGAATCTTTTTTTTTTCTGAGTGTATTATAAAAGGACTGAAAACAACAGAAACATTCACTAATAGGAGAAATACCTAAAGAAATTGTGATTATGATACGTTATCGTACTGTTATTTTATAAGAAGTAATGAACAAGATGAATACAGAAATCCAAAGTGAAGTAAAAGAAATCAGAAAAAAATGATAAATCATGAATCAATCAACAATTTTTAAAGCACTTGCTAGGTACCAGAAAGTATCATAAACAAGTACAAAGATGAAATGATATCTACATGAAAGAACAAAAATATTCAACATGAAATCTTTAAAAGTATAATAACCAAAAGTCTGCAAAGAAATGACTCTACTCCTTTTTAGAAATAGCAGACCAAAGATGTGGAATACCGCAAATTATATTTTCTTCTTTAATTAGTTTTTGAGAATTTATTTATTTCTTTACTTTTCTCCTGTATCCCCACTACAAGGGGTATCTCTCTATGAGGGACTGTGCAAGTGAAAGAATAGAAAACATAGGTTACATAAAAACATGATACCAATAAAATATATTTTGAAAATAATGATACATTCTCTCTAAGATAATAGATTTTCTGGCTTTTGCATATTTATTCTTCTTGGCAGAGCAACAAAGAATTCAAAGTGGAGGAAAAAGGAAAGGAGAGAAACCAAGTGAAAGGCGGAGTAGAAAAAGCTGAGTATAATCAGTACAGAACAATCATTAGAAAGAAAAGTGGGGATGGAGGGGACAAGGAAGAGAAGAAAGGAAAGGAGGGCTGGGGAATATAATGGGAATCTCTAGAGATAAATGAGCCCAGTTGTACTTCAGTCCATATAAATAATAATTTATTTGGGGATTGGAATAAAGTGCTTTTCGCAGAGTAGAGTGTTGCTTTTAGGCAGCTGTCCAAAACAAATATGTGATCCAAGGTTCCAAGTTGGTTATTCCATTCAACAAGAGGACAAAGTACACCTGTCACCAGAAGTATATACATACACCATTTGTTGGGAAGCACTCCAAACCACCCAATTCCTTTCCTTACCTCTGGTATTCACTGTAAAAATAATTCATAATCACTAAATCACTAATCTTCCTTCCAACACTTTTCATTTGCCAAATTAAATTACTCTAGTTTCATTAATGAGCCCATCTTAGGTCCCTAAATATGACTTTCCAAAAGATATAGGAAAGTTAGCCATGTAATTTAATCTGATTTTCTATAACCTTTAATCTGATTTTCTATAATTTTTATGATTTTTAAATAATATTTAATCTGATTTTCTATAATATATATTTATATAATTTATATATGTATATATATATAATATTTTCTGTATTAATATAATATATAAATACTCAGATGTCAGGAGAGAAGACAATGAGGTATTCAGAGAACTGACCTTGGAATCTGGGAGGCCTGTGTTCAAATCCAGATCTAGATCATAACTAGCTGTATGACTTAGGGAAAGTCATAACCTTTGCTAGCTTTGGTTTTTATATCTCTAAAATGGGGATAACAGCAACTTCTTCCCAGGGTTTGGGGAATAAAATGAGAAAACCTTTGTATAGCACTAACCCTAAATCTTGGTCTTCTTGTTCAGTTATTCTTCAGTTTTGTGACCCTATTTGAAGTCAAAGATACTGGAATGGTTTGCCATTTTGTTCTCTAGCTCATTTCACAGATGAGGAAACTGAGGAAAAGAGTTAAATGACTTGTTCAAGGTCACAACAACTAGTGTCTGAAGTCAAATTTAAATTTAGGAAGATGAGTCCTCTTGATGAGCCTAGCTATTCAGAAAAAAAAAAAATTGTTTTTTAGTCATGTTTGACTCTTTATTGCTCTATGGACCATACTGTCCAAGGGATTTTCTTGGCAAGGATACTGGAGTGTTTTTTGATTTTTTTTTTTTTGATTATTTTTCTTCTCCAGTAATTTAATCCAGAGATTAAATGATTTACCCAGAGTCACACAGTTAGTGTTTTGGCCACATTTGAACCCAGATCTTTCTGACTCCAACCCCAGTCCTTTATCCACTGAGCCACTTATCTGCCTCTTAAAAACCTGAAAATTGATAAAAATGCTAGCCATTATTATTGTTTATTATTGCCATAAAATCTTTTTAGAGAGAAAAAATAAATAATCTAAATTCATTTTTAAAACCTTCAGATTCAGAAAATATTAACAGGCAGATATCAAATACTGTTTAGAAATCTGACATTCTTAATAATACCCTTTTGTATAATATATTTTTTTCATATTCTCTTACTTAATACACTGTAATTCATTTGTGTGAGTTCTGGAGATATTATTAACCCTGTTGTTTTCAGATGAATAATCAGTCTCAGAAATGTTAAATAACATGCTTATGTCATGAGTAGAATTTAAATTCTGCCTTCTTTTTACTTCAAATTCAGTATTCTTTATGTTATCCTATACTGCCACATGACTACTTCCTTATGTCATAAGAATTCTTTTTATTAGTTGCTATCTATGTCTACTTAGTTTTATCACCATGTTCTTAATCTGGGATCAGTGAACTTTCCCCCTAATATTTTGATAATTATATTTCAAAATAATTGATTTTCTTTGTAAACCTATATATTATATTGTATAAATAATAAAAAAACCAAAAACATTATTTATAAACCATGCATTTCCCCAGATTGTCAAAGAGATCCATAACATGCACAAACAAGGCTAAAATATTTGTGATTTATAGGATATTAATTTAATGCAATTTAATGCTATAATTTAAATATATACTATTAATGAGATTTTTGTCCTAATATAAATATAGAAAATACTCCTGTCAAAAAAGCTCATATAACACAAAAGAAGAGGGAAAAGATAGGGAAAGGGATATTTGGCTGGCCATATATCTGCTTTGTTTTCTATTCTGTTTTCTTTATGCATATATGTGCATTTATAATAAGGGCAAAAAAATAGGTATTGTTAAGTTGCAGTAAACAATGTGATGGCTTTGACTTTAAAACAATGTGTCAAAAACTCAAAGAAAATCTTCAGAAGTCATATTTTTTTTCTTTGCAATAAAATTCGTATTTTATGTATATATTTTATATCCAATAAACTATATTGCACTAAATATGTCTTAAAACAAGCACTTAATTTTTTATTGAGTTTTCTGCTTATAATATCACTTTTAAATACAAAATGATTGACTTTTGAATCTATAAAATACCCTTCTGTGATCTTTTTCTGCCACCTAGTGGCTAGATAAGCAGCAAAGCTTTTTTGAGAAAACACAAAAGTTGACTGATTCAATTCAGGCAAAAGCCCCAAAGCAGGTGAGGTTTTATTCTCCCATTCATCTATTTTATTAAACAAACATAACAGTTATAAAAACCCACAATCATGTATTTGCATATCATCAGGACAATTCAAAGGCCTCTCAAGACCTTAGTGCTTTCTTACACTTCTTACAAAAGGCAAAACTTCAAGTTTAGTTTGAGCTGGATATGGCTGTTGTCCTAAAGTCATGACATCCCACATCAGAACACTAAAAGACCTAGATGATATAATAAAATAGGGGTACATTTTAAATTCTGTTATTTCAATACATTATTGACTGTTAGTTTGTTTAACTTCCAACTGTGCAGATTACACATTTTTAGAGAAATTTAGTGGAACCATTAGGTTATCATTTTAAGGAAAAAAATATTTATTTTATCATTTGAGTCAATTACTTAAACTTCAAAAGATTTTTTCTTAAGGAATAGCAAATATTCATTGGATGAACATTAATCTTAGCAATAAACTGCATCAAAAAAGAAATTCTTGTACTTCAAAAATTCAAGAAAGCAGTACTTTATTTGGCTCACAATTTCATTAGAATTAAAAAAAAAATCAGTCCCCAAAGTAATTTTGGCTCATGCTTCTAACTCACAATCCACTTCTTTTAGGCATTACTTTTTAAAGTCAGAGTCATTATAGAGTTATATAAGCATAGCCAAATATGTAAAGATTTTTTTTAAATGACGAAACCAGTAAGCATTAAAGATGGAGTAGGTTTTTTTGAGATTTCCTAAACTGTGCCCCATATAGAAAGATGATGCTATCAGCAAGGTACCACATTTCACCTTTAAAATAATGATATTACGCTAGATCATCTTTAAAACCCCTGTCAGATCATCATTTTATGATTTATATCTGGATTGTTTGGGGGTTAATGGAAATACTTTCTGTGAACTACTGACATCTTTCCTTTTATGACTGCTGGTATGTTTCTCTGAGTCAACTGACTGGAACTGGAACTAGAAATGGAAGAGAACTTTTTGTTTTTCCATATGCATAGAATTGATACTATAGAAAAGTTGAAAATACATGCTTTTTAATTCTTAGAATCATATTGTAGATATCTAGTACATGTAATAGATAAAACATCTTTGCAGAGGGAGAACATAATGTAAAATGATAGGAACCATAGTAAAACTGGGAATCATGAAGTAATCATTCATTCGAATCCTGTACCTAAAATTGGCACTAAGTGACCTTGAAAAATTTACCCTCTGGGTTTCCTTATTTGTTAATAAGTGGATTAACTATATAGTCTCAAAAGTCAGAATTGAGAGAAGTGAATTAGTATAGTGTTAGAAATGTAAAAATAGCTAATGGTCAGCTTGAATTTATTTTTGATGGAGTAGCTAATTTTTCACATGTACACTATTTTTTTCATTCAGTGAAATGGAAAATAACTATTACAAATGTTAATAAAATGTGTTCCCTAGTTATTTGATATTTTAAAATAAAAAAGTACTATATGGATATAAATCAAAAGGATGAAGAGAGAGGGGGAGGGACAGAGAGAGAGAGAGAGAGAGAGAGAGAGAAAGAGAGAGAGAAGCATAAGGAAGATTTTATTGGTACCACCTGAAGTTCTCAGTAACACATTTGGAAATGTACTTTTAGCCCTTTTTTGCTGCAAATTATTTTTCAAATTATACAGTGAACATTTTTGCATTTGGAAATTGCTTTAGTTCAAAGAAAGTTCTCTGCTCCGAGTTATATCCATTGCTTAAGCTTATGAAGTCTTACATCATCTTAACTGCTTAGCAGATGCAATTTTAGTGTCTCACATACTTGCAAAAGATACTATATCTGACAAATTTTGTTTCTATTATAAAGAACCCACAATTATTTGATAATTGATATTTTATTTTATTTTGTTTTGTTTGTGACAGAATCTCCTTGTCGCTCCCAGGCTGGAAGTGCAATGGCCAATACCGATCAACAAAGGAGCTTTGCTCTGCTATATTTGTGATCTATTCTAAACCAGTTGGTTATGTCTCAAGAATGTTTAATTTTTACCTAGTAATAATTATTTTATATTTATTTCTTAGAATGATATTATGTCTTCATTCCACAAAACAGAAAGTGCAATATAAATTATAAAATCAGTAAAATCTAAAGTTTTAAATTGACCAATTAGATATTTTAGAAATGTTTTGTAATATATTAACATATACTCCTATAATACTTCAAAAACTCTCCAGTTGCATCACATATAGATAGTCCTATCTCTGTTTGGAATTGTAGCTTCCCTGCATCTTAGCAGATGGGTTCATGAGTTGTAATAGCCAAAAAAATTCATTTCCTACTGCTAACCTTTTGATGACATTTCCCTCCAAAATAAGTTGGTCCTCAGGTGACAGAGACACTATAGTTCACGACAAATACAATATTCTAAGCTTTTTTAAGTTGGGAAGAATTTGACAGAGTGCTTCATTGGCATAGATAATTGCAACTATTTGCCACCCCAGTGAAGCACCAGAGTAGTATTTTAATATTTCTTCTTCATACATATGTTCAGATTCAATTTGGGAAGACATTTTAAAATTATCATAATACAACTATTAAATATACCAGGTAGATCGCAGAATATCAGGTCTGAATTCATGAAGATTCATCTTCTTGAGGGCAAAACTGTTTTCAAGCACTCATTAAAGTGACCTTAGGCAAGTCACTGAACTCTGTTTGCCTCAATTTCCTCATCTGCAAAATGAGATAGAGAAAAAAATGGCAAATCAATCCAATATCTTTACCACAAAAATCCCAAGAGACGTGAGAGTCAGATGACTGAAAAACAACTGAACAACAAATAATCAACTGATTAACAATCTATTTTCATGTCATATATTTTTCTATTGTAATGTTGAATGAAATGAAATCACTTTCTTACCAGACATCAGATTGGTTTGTGAACATACCATAAATAAGGCTCTCAGGTGCCATCCACCTAACAGGAAGTAAATTTTCTCCTTCTTTCCGATAATAGTCATTTTTGTAAATATATCTGGCTAGTTCAAAGTCACCGATTTTTACTTTAAGGAAACCACTAGAATACTCTTTCACAGAAACTAAGCAATTTTAGGTACCAAGTCTCTGAAATAAACATTTAGAGGTCAACATTGGTTCCCCCAAATAGCTCAAAGATGACTGAACTATACTAATGCACACTATATCATATGATGACATGCATAACATTTTATTTTAATCATTTAAATTTAGTCAAATGAAATCTCTGTTAAAAAAAAAGGTATTGAATTTCAATAACTGCTTTTAGAAAAACTAGAAATCAGTCACTGTTTATTGGGTAAAGGAAGTGATGATAACAATAATAGCTGGTATTTATATATGTCTTCAGTTTTTCAAAATACCTTATATGTATTATTTCACTTAAACTGAAAAGAAATCCAGGAGGTAGCAGATACATATATTATTATTCCCATTTTATGAATGAGGAAAACTGAATCTTAGTAACTTATCGCTGCTCAAATACCTACTGTCTGAGGAAAAATTTGAACTCAATTCTTCTTGACTCTACCCATCAAACTAACCACAAAGTCACTGGCATTTGAGATTAGATAAAATGTACAATAAAGCTGATTTAACAATATTTTTTCCTCAATAAAACATCATCTTTGAGTTGTTAATTTAAATAACAGAATAATAATACCTTTTATTTAGTATAATGATGCATTTTAAAAAATCCTCTTGGGAAATATTACATCCAATCCCTTATTCACTTATTCAATTTCTTCACAAATATTTATTAAGAATTTTCTTTGTGTGATGAACAATGTTAAATTCTCTTTACTATGATTCAAAAACAGTTCTTTCTTTTGTGTGTTTTACAATCTCACTAATAATGTAATAATAATACAATCTCACTAATAAGCTTACTTGGGGGAGGTAATTATAAGGTAAAATAGAACACATTTTTGAGAACAAGCATTACTGTGACAGTTTAGTATAGTGACCAAAATGAGGCTATATACTATACAGAAAAGAGATGAGTTACTTTAAGTCAAATTTAGGAAGCATTTGTTGTTTTATTTAGTCTTTTTTAGTTTTCCAAGCCACCAATATGTTAATGATTCACAGTGGTTGGTATCTCTCAATATATCAGTCAAGTATTAGGGGAAAGAAAACTGATTATTTTATTCAACTAACCATATTAAGAGAGTCAGGGTGACCTGTCAGATTGGTTAAAATGACAGGAAAAAACAATGATGAATGTTGGAGGGGATGAGGGAAAACTGGGACACTGATGCATTGTTGATGGAGTTGTGAACAGATCCAACTCCATTCTGGAGAGCAATCTGGAATTATGCCCAGAAAGTTATCAAACTGTGCATATCCTTTGGGGCTTATACCCCAAAAAGATACTAAAGAAGGGAAAGGGACCTGTATGTGCCAAAATGTTTGTGGCGGCCCTGTTTGTAGTGGCTAGAAACTGGAAAATGAATGGATGCCCATCAACTGGAGAATGGTTGAGTAAATTGTGGTATATGAATGTTATGGAATATTATTATTCTGTAAGAAATGACCAGCAGGACGAATACAGAGAGGTTTGGAGAGACTTACATGAACTGATACTAAGTGAAATGAGCAGAACCAGGAGATCATTATGTACTTCAACAACGATATTGTATGAGGATGTAGTCTGATGGAAATGGATTTCTTTTTTTTTTATGGTCTGAATATTTTATTATTCATCTAGGTTTTTTTTTAATAATTTTTTTATTGATAGAACGCATGCCAGGGTAATTTTTTACAGCATTATCCCTTGCATTCATTTCTGTTCCGATTTTTCCCCTCCCTCCCTCCACCCCTTCCCCCCAGATGGCAAGAGTCCTTTACATGTTGAATGGGTTGCAGTATATTTTAGATACAATATATGTGTGCAGAACCAAACAGTTTTCTTGTTGCACAGGGAGAATTGAATTCAGAAGGTATAAATAACCCGGGAGGAAAAACATAAATGCAAGCAGTTTATATTCATTTCCAATGTTCTTTCTCTGGGTGTAGCTGCTTCTGTCCATCTTTGATCAATTAAGGTTCTCTTTATCAAAGAGGTCCTCTTCCATCAGAATACATCCTCAAACAGTATCATTGTTGAGATATATAATGATCTCCTGGTTCTGCTCATTTCACTCAGCATCAGTTCATGTAAGTCTCGCCAGTCCTCTCTGTATTCATCCTGCTGGTCATTCCTTACAGAACAATAATATTCCATAACGTTCATATACCACAATTTACTCAACCATTCTCCAATTGATGGACATCCTTTCATTTTCCAGCTTCTAGCCACTACAAACAGGGCTGCCACAAACATTTTGGCACATACATGTCCCTTTCCTTTCTTTAGTATCTCTTTGGGGTATAAGCCCAGTAGAAACACTGCTGGATCAAAGGGTATGCACAGCTTGATAACTTTTTGAGCATAGTTCCAAATTGCTCTCCAGAATGGCTGGATGTGTTCACAATTCCACCAACAATGTATCAGTGTCCCTGTTTTCCCACATCCCCTCCAACATTCCCCATTATCTTTCCCTGTCATTCTAGCCAATCTGACAGGTATGTAGTGGTATCTCAGAGTTGTCTTAATTTGCATTTCTCTGATTAATAATGATTTGGAGCATATTTTCATATGTCTATAAATAGTTTCAATTTCTTCGTCTGAGAATTGTCTGTTCATATCCTTTGACCATTTATCAATTGGAGAATGGTTTGATTTCTTATAGATTAGGGTCAGTTCTCTATATATTTTGGAAATGAGGCCTTTATCAGAACCTTTGATTGTAAAAATGTTTTCCCAGTTTATTGTTTCCCTTCTAATCTTGTTTGCATTTGTTTTGTTTGTACAAAAACTTTTCAATTTGATATAATCAAAATTTTCTATGTTGGGAAATGGATTTCTTTGACAAAGAGATCTAACTCAGTTTCAATTGGTCAATGATGGACAGAAGCAGCTACACCCAAAGAAAGAACACTGGGAAATGAATGTAAACTGTTTGCATTTTTGTTTTTTTCCCGGGTTATTTCTATCTTCTGAATCCAATTCTCCCTGTGCAACAAGAGAACTGTTCAGTTCTGCAGACATATATTGTATCTAGCATATACCATGACATATTTAACATGTAAAGGACTGCTTGCCATCTGGGGAAGGGGGTGGAGGGAGGGAGGGGAAAAATCAGAACAGAAATGAGTGCAAGAGATAATGTTGTAAAAAATTACCCTGGCATGGGTTCTTTCAATAAAAAGTTATTTAAAAAAGAGAGAGAGAGAGAGAGGAGAGAGAGAGAGAGAGAGAGAGAGAGAGAGAGAAAGAGAGAGAAAGAGAGAGAGAGAGAGAGAAAGAGAGAGAGAGAGAGACAGTCAGTGTGTCAGTGTGATATAAAAGATAGAAACTGGCCTCAGACTCAGTAGGACCTGGGTTTAAGTTTTGCTTCTAATACATGTTAGTTATGTCCTTTCAGTGGATCCAGATGCTAAGACTCATTTGCAGATAAGTCTCTGTACTAGCAGAGGAAGTTTCTTACCTGTAGATCCATAGGCTGATAAAATTACATGTGAAGTAAAAAATACTATCATATTAAAATATAAATAAACAAAAAGTTTAACCTTCCTAGTAAGTTATTCAGATTATAGGAAGGAGCTATTGGACCAGTTGATGGAACAATAAGAGAAAGATTTTTGAGAAGAAACTTTCTGGTACTTCTTGTTTACCCTAAACCCTTAACCTACCTCTTAAACACCAGTAGAAGAGTCAGTTCTTGACTCCTAAAAAGTTCTTGCCTTGTGAACAAACCGAGATACTATTATTTCTGAAGTCAACTGTAAAGACAGCAATCCAAAAGCTCACAAGATTTAAAACAGGAAATATATTAGAGATCATCTCATCCAATTCTATTATCATTTAGATGGGGAAATGAAGTGACTGATTTTTAGTGACCTACATGTTCAGAAGCTGGGTTGAGAAGCAAACTAAGTCAGAATAAGAATCATTCAAATACAAGACCAAGATAATCTTGTGCAAGTCATACACTTTTGTGTTTGTGTGGTAGAACCATTTATCTGTATTATATATGATAGTAAAGAATGCATTTTTGGGTGATAAATATAATTTATGTAGTTTATAAGGTGATTTAATTAAAACTTTTAAAAATTTATTTTTACTACTTGAAATTAGGCATCACAATGTTTAACATTAATACATAGTATATTATGTCAATAAATGTTGATTAATGACAGTTATTTAAAGTACAACCTAATGAAAAATTTTTGTCTACAAAAGTGTCTAAATGACAATAAATAATAAAACTAGAGCACCATATAGAATTAGAAGGAAGCTTGGAGATATATTTTTTTTAAATTATAATTTTTTATTGACAGAACCCATGCCAGGGTAATTTTTTACAACATTATCTCTTGCATTCACTTCTGTTCCAACTTTTCCCTTCCCTCCTTCCACTTCCTCCCCTAGATGGCTAGACAGTATTATACATGTTAAATATGTTACAGTATATCCTAGATACAATATATGTGTGCAGAACCATACAGTTATCTTGTTGCACAGGAAGAATTGGATTCAGAAGGTAAAAATAAACTGGGAAGAAAAACAAAAATGCAAGTAGTCCACATTCATTTCCCAGTGTTCCTTCTCTGGATGTAGCTGATTCTGTCCATCATTAATCAATTGGAACTTAATTAGTTCTTCACTTTGTCAAAGATATCCACTTCCATCAGAATACATCCTCATACAATATCGTTGTTGAAGTGTGATCTCTTGGGTCTGCATCAGTTCTTGTAAACTTTCCAAGCCTCTCTGTATTCATTCTGCTGGTCATTTCTTACAGAACAATATTATTCATATACCACAATTTACCTAACAATTCTCCAATTGATGGGTATCCATTCATTTTTCAGTTTCTAACCAATACAAAAAGGCCTGCCACAAACATTTTGGTACATACAGGTCCTTTTCCCTTCTTTAGTATCTCTTTGGGATATAAGCCCAGTAGTAACACTGCTGGATCAAAGGGTATGCATAGTTTGATAACTTTTAGGGCATAATTTCAAATTGCTCTCCAGAATGGTTGGCTTCATTCACAACTCCACCAACAATGCATCAGTGTCCCAGTTTTCCGGCATCCCCTCCAATATTTATCATTATCTTTTCCTGTCATCTTAGCCAATCTGACAGGTGTGTAGTGGTATCTCAAAGCTGTCTTAATTTTCATTTTTCTGATTAATAATGACTTGGAGCTTCTTTTGATATGGCTAGAAATAGTTTCAATTTCTTCATTTGAGAATTGTCTGTTCATATCCTTTGACCATTATCAATTGGAGAATGGCTTGATTTCTTATAAATTAGAGTCAGTTCTCTATATATTTTGGAAATGAGACCTTTATCAGAATCTTTGACTATAAAAATGTTTTTCCAGTTTATTGCTTCCCTTCTAATCTTGTCTGCATTAGTTTTGTTTATACAAAGGCTTTTTAATTTGATATAATCAAAATTTCCTATTTTGTGATCAATAATGATCTCTAGTTCTTCTTTGGTCACAAATTCCTTCCTCCTTCACAAGTGTGAGAAGTAAACTATTCTATGTTCCTCTAATTTATTTATAATCTTGTCTTTTATGCCTAAATCATAGACCTTATGCCTAAATCATATTTTGATCTTACCTTGGTGTGCAATGTTAAGTGTGGGTCCATGCATAATTTCTGCCATACCAATTTCCAATTTTCTCAGTAGTTTTTGGTCAAATAGTGAATTCTTATACTAAAAGTTAGGATCTTTGGGTTTAGATTGCTATAGTTGTTGACTATTTTGTTCAGTGAACCTAACCTATTGCACTGATCAATGAATCTAATTTCATAGCCAATACCAAATGGTTTTGGTGATCGCTGCTTTATAATATAGTTTTAGATCAGGTACACCCAGGCCACCTTCATTTGATTTTTGTTTTTCATTAGTTCCCTTAAAATTCTTGCCTTTTTGTTCTTCCATATAAATTTTGTTGTTATTTTTTCTAGGTCAATAAAATAGTTTCTTGGGAGTCTGATTGGTATAGTGTTAAATAAATCAATCAGTCTAGATAGTATTGTCATCTTTATTATATTCATTTGGCCTATCCAAGAGCACTTAATATTTTCCAATTATTTAAATCTGACTTTATTTGTGTAGAGAGTGTTTTGTAATTTTGCTCATATAATTCCAGACTTTCCTTTGGTAGATAGATTACAAAAAAATTTATGCTATCGACAGTTACATTTGAATTATCAACAGATATCTTTATATCTCTTGCTGTTGGATTTTGTTGGTGATGTATAAAAATGCTGAGGATTTATGTGGACTTATTTTGTTTCCTACAACTTTGCTAAAGTTGTGAATTATTTCTAATAGCATTTTAGTAGAATCTCTAAGGTTCTCTAAGTATACCATCATATCATCTGCTAAGAATGATAATTTGGTTTCCTCATTACATATTCTAATTCCTTTAATCTCCTTCTCAACTCTTATTGCTGAAGCTAGAGTTTCTAATACAATATTGAATAATAATGGTGATAGTGGGCAACCTTGTTTCACTTCTGATCTTACTGGGAATGATTCCAGTTTATCCCCATTATATATGATGCTTACTGACAATTTTAAATAGATGCTCCTGCTTATTTTAAGTAAACATCCATTTATTCCTATACTCTCAAGTGTTTTTATTAGGATATTGGATTTTATCAAATGCTTTTTCTGCATCTATTGAGATGTTCATATGGTTTTTGTTAACTTGGTTATTATATTGATATAGTCAATTATGCTAATAGTTTTCCTATAAAGTCTGGGCTAGCTCCCTGGAGACTTCAGGATTAGCCAGAGTCAGGATAAGCAAAAGTCCTTGGTCTTCAGGGGGAGAAGTGAAAGAGACAGACAAACTGCCACAAGCTCACCAACAACCTCCCTTTTCCTGGTCCTGCTGCAAAGTGAAATTCTCTTGCTTTTCTCACTCCACCCCCTAATCCTTACCTACTACAATTCTCTTAACCTCACACATTCAGCCAGCATTAACTGAGAGAAAAGCAATCCAAACATATGCTAATAAAGTCATTGTCCTGTAGGTAATTAGCCTTAACTGCTTGGTTGTCTGACTCAAGCAAACCTTCTAAAGAGTTTCAGTCCCTTACATTTTCCTAATATTGAACCAGCCCTGCATTCCTAAGATAAATCCTATTTGGTCATGGTGTATTATCCTGGGGATGATTTTCTGTAATCTTTTTGCTAATATATATTTTTTAAGATTTTAGCATTAATATTCATTAAGGATATTGGTCTATAAATTTCTTTATCTTTTTTCAACTTACCTGGTTTAGGTATCAGTACCATGTCTCTGACATAAAAGGAATTTGATAGGACTACTTCAATCTCTATTTTTTCAATTAGTTTATATAACATTGGAGTTAATTGTTCTTTAAATGTTTGGTAGAATTCACATGTAAATGCATCTGGTACTGGGGATTTTTTCTTAGGGAGATGATTAATAGCTTGTTCTATTTCTTTTTCTAAAATGGGACTGTTTAACCAATTTACTTCTTCCTCTGTTAATCTGGGCAAGCTATATTTTTGGAGATATTCTTCCATTTCATTTAAGTTGTCAAATTTGTTGGCTTAAAGTTGGGCAAAGTAACTCTTAATTATTGCTCTAATTTCCTCTTCATTAATGGGGAATTCTCCCTTTTCATTTTTAAGACTAACAATTTGATTTTCTGCTTTCCTTTTTTCAATCAGATTTACCAGTTTTTTTTTTTTTATTTTGTTGAGTTTTTCATAGAACCAACTCTTAGTTTTATTAATTCAATAGATTTTTTTACTTTCAATTTTATTAATCTCTTTTTATTTTTAGAATTTCAAGTTTAGTTTGAATAGGGGTTTTTAATCTGTTCCTTTTCTATCCTTTTTAGTTGCAAGCCCAATTCATTGACCTTCTCTTTCTCTATTTCATGCAAGTAGGCCTCTGGAGATATAAAATTTCCTCTTATTACTGCTTTGACTGCATCCCACATATTTTGGTATGATGTCTTATTATTGTCATTTTTTTGGATGAAGTTATTATTTTTATGATTTGCTGTTTCACCCAATCATTCTTTAGTATGAGAATATTTAGTTTCCAATTGTTTTTGGTCTATTTTGTCCTGGCTTTTTATTGAATGTAACTTTCACTGCATCGTGATCTGAAAAGGATACATTTACTATTTCTGCATTTCTGCATTTCAATTTGAGGTTTTTATGTCCTAATGTATGGTCAATTTTGTATACATTCCATGAACTGCTGAGAAGAAAGTGTACTCCTTTCTGTCTCCAAAAGTTTTTTCCCAAAGATCTGTCATACCTAAGTTTTCTACTATTCTATTTAACTTTTTGAATTCTTTCTTATTGTGGTTTGATTTATCTAATTCTGGGAGTGTAAGGTTGAGATCTCCTACTATTATACTTTTGCTATCTATATCTTCTTGTAGCCTCTTAATTTTCCTTTTAAGAATTTAGATGCTATACCACTTGGTGCATATATGTTTAATATTGATATTGCTTCATTATCTATGCTACCCTTTAGCAAAATACATTGCCCTTCCTTATCTCTCTTAATTAGATCAGTTTTTGCTTTTGTTTGATCTGATATAAGGATGGCTAGCCCTGGTTTTTTTACTTCACCTGTAGCATAGTAGATTCTGCTCCAGCCTTTTATCTTTACTCTGTATGTATCACCTAGCTTCAAGTGTGTTTCCTGTAAACAACATATTGTGGGATTCTGGCTTTTAATCCAGTCTGCTAACCGTTTCCTCTTTATGGGCTAGTTTACCCTATGGTTAAAATTACTAATTCTGTATTACTTTCCATTTTGTTATCTCCTGCTTATGCTTTTCTTCTTTCCTTTCCCTTTACACCCTCCCCAGTGTTAAACTTGTGAGCACCACTTGCTTCTCACAGCCCTTCCTTTTTAATATCCCCCACACACTTTAGAGTTCCTCCCCCTATCTTACTCCTTTCCCTCACTGTTTCCATATTCCCTTCCGCTTAGCTTATTCCTTCCCTTTTCATTTTTCCCCTCCCACTTTTCAATGAGGTGGGAGAAGTTTCCCCCTAAATGAAATATGTCTAATATTTTTCTCTTTAAGCCGATTCTAATGAGAATAAGATACACCCTATGTTCATCCTCCTCCCTTCTTTCTCTCACATATAATAGATTCCCTTTGCCTCTACATGAGATGTGGTACTCCCACTTTACTCTTTTTCTGGTACAATTTCCTTTCTACCTCTAGTTTCTAGAACAAATTATACATGTGTTCTTTATGTATCTTTATAACAGAAATATAGTTCCCAAGATTTCTTTTTACCTTTTTAGGATTTTCTTGAGTCCTATATTTGGAGACCAAACTTTTTGTTTAATTCCATTTTTAAAATTAAAAATAGAAATAAAAAATTTTATTGAATGTCCATCTTCTTCCCTGGGGAAAAAAATGCTCATTTTGGCTCGGTAAGTTATTCTTAACTGTATATCAAGTTCCTTAGCCTTTTGGAATATCAGATTCCAGGCCCTTCAATCCTTTAATGTGGACACTGCTAGATCCTAAGTACTCTTCTATATTTGAATTTATTTTTTCTAGCAGCTTGTAGTATTTTTTCCTTGCTCTAATAGTTCTGGAATTTAGCCACTATATTTCTTGGAGTTTTGATTTTAGGGTCCCTTTCAGTAGGTGATCAATGAATTCTTTCAATGTCTATTTTACCCTCTGTTTCTATAACATCTGGGCAGTTATTTTTGATAATTTCCTGGAAAATAGTGTCCAGGCTCTTTTTCTTTCATCATATTTTTCAGGAAGTCCATTAATTCTCAGATTATCTCTTCTAGATCCATTTTTAAGGTCTGTTGGACCTTAATTTTTTTTTAAATTTTTTTTTTAATTTTGCTTGATTGTTTCTTGGTTTCTCCTTGAGTCATTCAATTCTATTTGTTCAGTTCTGATTTTCAATGAATTATTTTCTTCACTCACTTTTTAAATGTCTTTTTCTAATTGTTCAATTGAGTTTTTAAATTAGTTGTTTTGTTCTATGGATTTTTATTCCATTTCACCAATTTTATTTTTTAAAGAGCTATTTTCTTTTTCCAATTCACTGATTCTGTTTTCCTTGGAATTGTTTACCTTTTCAAATTGACTAATTCTGTTTTTCAGGGATTTGATTTCTTTATCTACTCTATCTTTAAATGAGTGGGATGACTTATTCAGACCCTCTTGCCAAGCTTCCCTTTCCTTTTCCCATTTTTCTTCTTACTCTTTTGGAAGAGCTTTTTTAATTTCTTCTATGAGAGTCTTGTGTGTTGAGGACCACATCATATTTCCCTTTGGGGATTTATCTAGAAACAGTCTGTTTTTAGTCTCCTCAGGGTTTAAAGCTGCTCTCTATCTATATAGAAGCTCTCTATTGTTAGAGCTCGCTTTAATTTTTTTGCTCATTTTGTCAAAGAACAATCAAAGAAAACAAACTAACAACAACAACAACAAAACAAAACAAATGCAGTCTACTTTTTTGGGGGAGTGGGGGAAGTGGACCTGGATGGTATCACTGAGCTTCCTCTTCAGACTGTAGGGGACAGCAGTGAGGCACTAGTAGGACAGCAATGGTTGTGCTGTGTCTGCACTCTGCGACTCTGAGAGCGTGCAAAGTCACTCTGGGTGGATGTGGCCAGGTCCCGAGAGACCCTAACTTTTCGGGGTTATAGCCTTTACCTCCTGTGTTTATAGCTTCTCTGCTAATCTACTCTCTTGCTGCCAAGGCAAAATAGGCACACTGTGGTAAAGTTCTCCCTGCAGAAATGGCTGAGATCACCTCCCTCAGATCTGCTCAGTGTGAACTGTCTTCTGTACTATTACTACTTGCTGTACTCTCACTGTCTGCCATACTCTCACTGTCTGCCATGCTCTCACTGCGTGCCTTCAGTCTGGGCCTGATCTAACCCACCTACAAGCAAAAACAGACCTTTTCTGGTGAATTTCCAGAATATCTTCTGTTGGTAATGTATTCATGGTTTTTTTCAGTCAAGCACTAATTCTGAGGCCTTGTCATGAAATAAAGTATTCTGAGAGTAAGAAGGAACTTAGATAGATGTGTGTGTCCTCTCTGCTATCTTGGCCGTCACTTGGAGATAATCTATAATTTTAGAAAAATAAAATGTGAACTTATATAACTAAAAATGACCCTGACTATTGACTTAGTTTTGAAAGAATAGTAGGCGAGACTTATATCCTTTTCTCTCATGGTGTCTTCTCCATTTTCCATCCTTACTAGGATGTAGCTAATAGGATATAGATTCATTTTACCCTTGGCTCTTACTGTGATGGTGGATTTTGCAATCTAATTTCATTTCATTCACAGTGGGTACTGATGGCAAAAAATTTCTGTTTAGGATGGTTCTTCTTATTTAGTTATTTTTCAGGCATGTCTAACTTCTCATGATCTTATTTTGGATTTTCTTAATAAAGATACTGGAGTGGTTTGCCTTTTATTTCCAATTCATTTTATAGATGAGGAAACTGAGGCAAACAAAATTAGGTGACTTTTCCAGGGTCACACAACTAGTAAGTGTAAGTAAATACGTTAGTATGTAAAAGTAAGATTTGAAGTCAGGAAAATGAGTATTCCTGACTACAAACTCAGCAGGATATCTACCACACTGCCTATTCAAAAAAAACAAAAAAACAAAAACCAAAAAAAAACAATATTGTTAAACCCTATAGCTTCAAATCACCAAGACATGTCTATTGACAACTAACTTCCACAAGTAACATATAATATACCTTTACTTGGGTAGATATTCAGTTTTTAGAATCAACTCAAAGATAGCTATGTCTCTAAATTATCATTTTCTCTTCCGGTTAAGATGGCGGAGAGGAGGCTCACAGTTGCATAAGCTCCGCGCTTTCTCTCACTATCCACTTCATTACAAGCCTCTGAATCAATGCTTGACTGAAAAAAACCCACAAATAGTTACCAAGAGAAGCCATCCTTGAGATCCGCCAAGAAAGGTCTGTCTTTACTGGAGGGCTGGGGCGGTTTTAGATCGGGCGCAGGCTGAGGGCAGCGGCAGTGAGAGCACGGGAGCAGAGCTGAGAGGGGGTGGGGAGTGATCGTAGCCGTCTCTGCGGGGAGAGCTTTGCTACAGGTTTGGAACCTGCAGCAAGTCAACAGCCCAGCAGAGAAGCTAAAAACACTGGGGCTGAAGAATACAACCGCAAACAGCTGGAGTCTCTCAGGACCTGGCCCCCCCTCCTTCCCCCCCCTCAGTGACTCAGCACGCTTTGGGATCTCAGAGCGCAGGCGCAGCACAGTCCTGCTAGTGCCTCACTGCTGCCACCTGCAGTCTGTAGAGGAAGCTCGATAACACACCCAGCCCCCCCCCCCCCCCCCAAAGAAAGACTCCAGTTTTTTCTGTTTTTCTTTGGTAGTTTATCCTGATTAATAGACAGAATGAGCAAGAAGCTGAAGAGGACTTTAACCCTTGACAGCTTCTATACAGATAGAGAGCAGACTCTAAACCCTGAGGAGACTAAAAACAGGCAGTCCCCAGGTGATTCCCCAAAGGAGGAAATCATCTGTTCCTCAGCACAGATGAACCTCATAGAAGTGATTAAAAAGGCTCTCACAAGGGAGCTAGAAGAAAAATGGGGAAAGCAGAGTGAGGCTTGGCAAAAGGAGAGGGAGGCTTGGGAAAAGGAGAGGGAGGCTTGGCAAAAGAGCCTGGAGAAAGTTAAAGAGAGAGTGGATAAAGAAGTAAAATCCTTGAAAAATAGGATTAGTGAACTGGAAACAGAAAACAGCTCTCTAAAAAACAAAATTGGCGAAATGGAAAAAAATTCCACAGAACAAAAGAACTCAATTGGACAATTAGAGAAAGATTTTAAAAAAGTGAGTGAAGAGAATACTTCACTGAAAATCAGAATTGAACAAGTGGAATTGAATGACTCGAGGAGACAAGAAGAATCAGTCAAGCAAATCCAAAAAAATCAAACAATGGAGAAAAATGTGAAATACCTTCTGGGGAAGACAACAGACCTGGAAAACAGATCCAGGAGAGACAATCTGAGAATCATTGGACTCCCAGAAAAACATGATGAAAAAAAGAGCCTGGACACTGTCTTCCAGGAAATCATCAAAGAGAACTGCCCAGAAGTCATAAGAACAGAGGAAAAAATAAACATTGAAAGGATTCATCGATCACCCACTGAAAGGGACCCTAAAATCAAAACACCAAGGAATATAGTGGCCAAATGCCAGAACCCTCAGGTGAAAGAAAAAATATTGCAAGCGGCTAGAAAAACCCAATTCAAGTATCAAGGAGCCACAATAAGGATCACCCAGGATCTGGCAGCATCCACATTAAAAGATCGAAGGGCCTGGAATATGATATTCCGAAAGGCTAAGGAACTTGGTATGCAACCAAAAATAACTTACCCAGCGAGAATGAGCATCTTTTTCCAGGGAAGAAGATGGACATTCAACGAAGTAAGCGAATTTCATCTATTTCTGATGAAAAAACCAGAACTTAACAAAAAGTTTGATCTACAAATATAGAACTCAAGAGAAATCTAAAAAGGTAAAGATTAATCTTGGGAACTATATTTTGACTATATAGATGTATAAAGAATACATGTATACCTTGTTCTAGAAATTGATGTGGAAAGGACATTGTACCAGAAAAAGGGTAAAGTGGGGGTAGTACATCTCATGAAGAGGCATAGGAAACCTATTATATCTGAGAGAAAGAATGGAGGGGGATGAATATAGTGGGTATCTTACTGCCTTCAGAATTGGCTTTAAGTGAAAAATCTTAAGACATATTCAATCTATGGTGAAACTTCTCCCATCTCATTGAAAAGTGAGAAGGGAAAAGTGGAAAGGGAAGGAATAAGCTAAGCGGAAGGGAATATGGGAACTGGGAGGGAAAGGGGTAAGATAGGGGGAGGAACTCTAAGGCGGGGGGAGGGACACTAAAAAGGGAGGGCTGTGAGAAGCAAGGGGTGCTCACAAGCTTAATACTTAGAAGGGGGGGAAAGGGGAAAGAAGGGAGGAAAGCATAAACCGGGGTTAACAAGATGGCAAGTAATACAGAATTGGTCATTCTAACCATAAACGTGAACGGGGTAAACTCCCCATAAAGAGGAAGCGGTTAGCAGAATGGATTAAAAGCCAGAATCCTACAATATGTTGTTTACAGGAAACACACCTGAAGCGGGGAGATACATGCAGGTTAAAGGTAAAAGGTTGGAGCAAAATCTACTATGCTTCAGGTGAAGTCAAAAAAGCAGGGGTAGCCATCCTGATCTCAGATCAAGCTAAAGCAAAAATTGACCTAATTAAAAGAGATAAGGAAGGACACTATATCTTGCTAAAGGGTAGCATGGATAATGAAGCAATATCTATATTAAACATATATGCACCAAGTGGGGTAGCATCTAAATTCTTAAAAGAGAAACTAAGAGAGCTGCAAGAAGAAATAGACAGTAAAACTATAATAGTGGGAGATCTTAACCTTGCACTCTCAGAATTAGATAAATCAAATCAGAAAATAAATAAGAAAGAAGTCAAAGAGGTAAACAGAATACTAGAAAAGCTAGATATGATAGATCTCTGGAGAAAATGTAATGGAGACAGAAAGGAATACACTTTCTTTTCAGCAGTTCATGGAACCTATACAAAAATTGACCATATATTAGGACATAAAAACCTCAAACTCAAATGTAGTAAGGCAGAAATAGTAAATGCATCCTTTTCAGACCACGATGCAATGAAAATTACATTCAACAAAAAAGCAGGGGGAAGTAGACCAAAAAATAATTGGAAACTAAATAATCTCATACTAAAGAATGATTGGGTGAAACAGCAAATCATAGACATAATTAATAACTTCACCCAAGAAAACGATAATAATGAGACATCATACCAAAATGTATGGGATGCAGCCAAAGCGGTAATAAGGGGAAATTTCATATCTCTAGAGGCCTATTTGTATAAAATAGAGAAAGAGAAGGTCAATGAATTGGGTTTGCAATTAAAAATGCTAGAAAAGGAACAAATTAAAACCCCCCAGTCAAACACTAAACTTGAAATTCTAAAAGTAAAAGGTGAGATCAATAAAATTGAAAGTAAAAAAACTATTGAATTGATTAATAAAACTAAGAGTTGGTTCTATGAAAAAACCAACAAAATAGACAAACCCTTAGTAAATCTGATTAAAAAAAGGAAAGAGGAAAATCAAATTGTTAGTCTTAAAAATGAAAAGGGAGAACTCGCCACTAACGAAGAGGAAATTAGAGCAATAATTAGGAGTTACTTTGCCCAACTTTATGCCAATAAATTCGACAACTTAAATGAAATAGAAAAATACCTCCAAAAATACAGCTTGCCCAAACTAACAGAGGAAGAAGTAAATATCCTAAACAGTCCCATCTCAGAAAAAGAAATAGAACAAACTATCAATCAACTCCCTAAGAAAAAATCCCCAGGACCAGATGGATTTACATGTGAATTCTACCAAACATTTAAAGAACAATTAACTCCAATGTTATATAAACTATTTGAAAAAATAGGGATTGAAGGAGTCCTACCAAACTCCTTTTATGACACAGATATGGTACTGATACCTAAACCAGGTAGGCTGAAAACAGAGAAAGAAAATTATAGACCAATCTCCCTAATGAATATTGATGCTAAAATCTTAAATAAAATATTAGCAAAAAGATTACAGAAAATTGTCACCAGGATAATACACTATGACCAAGTAGGATTTATACCAGGAATGCAGGGCTGGTTCAATATTAGGAAAACTATTAACATAATTGACTATATCAATAACCAAACAAACAAAAACCACATGATCATCTCAATAGATGCAGAAAAAGCATTTGATAAAATCCAACATCCATTCCTAATAAAAACACTTGAGAGCATAGGAATAAATGGACTTTTCCTTAAAATAGTCAGGAGCATATATTTAAAACCATCAGTAAGCATCATATGCAATGGGGAAAAACTGGAACCTTTCCCAGTAAGATCTGGAGTGAAGCAAGGTTGCCCACTATCACCATTATTATTTAATATCGTATTAGAAACACTAGCCTCGGCAATAAGAGTCGAGAAAGATATAAAAGGAATTAGAGTAGGCAATGAGGAAACCAAACTATCACTCTTTGCAGATGATATGATGGTATACCTAGAGAACCCCAGAGATTCTACCAAAAAGCTATTGGAAATAATTCATAATTTTAGCAAAGTAGCTGGCTACAAAATAAATCCCCATAAATCCTCAGCATTTTTATACATCACCAACAAAACCCAACAGCAAGAGATACAAAGAGAAATTCCATTCAGAATAACTGTTGATACCATAAAATATTTGGGAATCTATCTACCAAAGGAAAGTCAGGAATTATATGAGCAAAATTATAAAAAAGTCTCCACACAAATAAAGTCAGACTTAAATAATTGGAAAAATATTAAGTGCTCTTGGATCGGCCGAGCGAACATAATAAAGATGACAATACTCCCTAAACTAATCTATTTATTTAGTGCTATACCAATCAGACTTCCAAGAAAATATTTTATTGATCTAGAAAAAATAACAACAAAATTCATATGGAACAATAAAAAGTCGAGAATCTCAAGGGAATTAATGAAAAAAAAATCAAATGAAGGTGGCCTAGCTGTACCTGATCTAAAATTATATTATAAAGCAGCAGTCACCAAAACCATTTGGTATTGGCTAAGAAATAGATTAGTGGATCAGTGGAAAAGGCTAGGCTCACAAGACAGAATAGTCAACTATAGCAATCTAGTGTTTGACAAACCCAAAGCCCCTAACTTCTGGGAAAAGAATTCAATATTTGATAAAAACTGCTGGGATAATTGGAAATTAGTATGGCAGAAATTAGGCATGGACCCACACTTAACACCATATACCAAGATAAGATCAAAATGGGTCTATGACCTAGGCATAAAGAACGAGACTATAAATAAATTAGAGGAACATAGAATAGTTTATCTCTCAGACTTGTGGAGGAGAAAGAAATTTGTGACCAAAGATGAACTAGAGACCATTACTGATCACAGAATAGAAAATTTCGATTACATCAAATTAAAAGCCTTTGTACAAATAAAACTAATGCAAACAAGATTAGAAGGGAAGCAACAAACTGGGAAAACATTTTCACAGTTAAAGGTTCTGATAAAGGCCTCATTTCCAAAATATATAGAGAACTGACTCAAATTTATAAGAAATCAAGCCATTCTCCAATTGATAAATGGTCAAAGGATATGAACAGACAATTTTCAGAGGATGAGATTGAAACTATTACCACTCATATGAAAGAGTGTTCCAAATCATTATTGATCAGAGAAATGCAAATTAAGACAACTCTGAGATACCACTACACACCTGTCAGATTGGCTAAGATGACAGGAAAAAATAATGATGAATGTTGGAGGGGATGCGGGAAAACTGGGACACTAATGCATTGTTGGTGGAGTTGTGAACGAATCCAACCATTCTGGAGAGCAATCTGGAATTATGCCCAAAAAATTATCAAATTGTGCATACCCTTTGATCCAGCAGTGTTTCTATTGGGCTTATATCCCAAAGAAATACTAAAGAAGGGAAAGGGACCCGTATGTGCCAAAATGTTTGTAGCAGCCCTGTTTGTAGTGGCTAGAAACTGGAAATGAATGGATGCCCATCAATTGGAGAATGGCTGGGTAAATTGTGGTATATGAATGTTATGGAATATTATTGTTCTGTAAGAAATGACCAGCAGGATGAATACAGAGAGGCTTGGAGAGACCTACATGAACTGATGCTAAGTGAAATGAGCAGAACCAGGAGATCATTATACACTTCGACAATGATATTGTATGAGGACATATTTTGATGGAAGTGGATTTCTTTGACAAAGAGACCTGAGTTTCAATTGATAAATGACGGACAAAAGCAGCTACACCCAAAGAAAGAACACTGGGAAACGAATGTGAACTATCTGCATTTTTGTTTCTCTTCCCGGATTATTTATACCTTCTGAATCCAATTCTCCCTACGCAATAAGAGAACTGTTCGGTTCTGCAAACATATATTGTATCTAGGATATACTGCAACATATCCAACATATAAAGGACTGCTTGCCATCTAGGGGAGGGGGTGGAGGGAGGGAGGGGAAAAAAAAAATCGGAACAGAAATGAGTGTAAATATAATGTAATTATTAAATAAAAAAATTAAAAAAAAATATCATTTTCTATATACACAAGATCAGCATTTACTTATTTGACCATGTTCAGTAACATATATATTCAAAAACGATCAATATAATAACATAAGATATTCCATTCTGCAAAATATAATAGGTCACAAAATGAAGCATATTACAAACGTGTGTGTATATGAGTATGTGTGTGTATACTCAGTATTTCCCCAACCACCATTCTCTGAGCATTGGAAATAGCAAATAGGCAAAAGAAGAAAACTGGCAGAAGTCTAAATATTCAAATCTGAGAATTTGAGAAAAGACTAGAATGTTTCAGTGTAAATGAGTCATTTCTTCCTTTCTTGAATTACCTTAAACCTTTCTCTCTGTGAACTTATTTGGATCAGAAAAAGCAGAAATTGGGAAAGAAAGTGAGGAAGAAAAAATAGACATGCAAGAAGGGCAAGAGGGGAAGGTACACAATGATAGTTAACATTTTTAAGACTTTAAAAAATTATCTCACTTGATTATCACAACAACAAATTGATATAGGTGCCATTATTCTCGCTTTACAGATGAGAAAACTGAGGGATTATGTGGTTGAGTTTCGGAGGCAGGATTTCAACTCAGGTATTTCTGGCTCCACAACCTGCACTTAGCACAGGGCCTAACAAATAGAAAGTGCTATAAATTCTCATTCCCACCTCTCTTTCCCTAGATCACCCAGAGGGAGAAGTAGAAGAAAAAGTACATAACTCAAATGTCTACCTGATTTCAGCATTAGTTAGAGAATATCTAATTGAATCAAATGAGTTATTAAGGAAACAGTATGTGGAAAGCTAGGTAAAGGAGGAATTAAGGTGGAAAATGACTTTATGCAACCTCTTACAATGTAATAAAGGAGATAAGACCCACACTATAAATGTAATGAGATCAGGAAAACACTTCTTATTTCACAGTTTCTTTCTTTGATTGTTCTAGTGCACCTAAGAAACAACCAAGACTTAAGTGTTTCTTGACATATACATTTATTTTTATTTTAAGTAGAAAGATTTGAAATTAAACAATCTTTTGAATAGGAGTTTGCAAATTTCATCATCATCTGAAAGCACAAGACAATTTCGAGATAAAGACAATAGGTGACTCGATCAAACAGATAATATGAAAAAATAAAGGATGAAGTTGCAAGGAAATCATAATTTGACTATGGTCAAAGTCCATCAGATCTTCTTGATCTTGAATTTAAGACAAAATTCCCAGGACCAAATGGATGTAAAGGTC
This sequence comes from Antechinus flavipes, assembly GCF_016432865.1. Lineage (NCBI taxonomy): Eukaryota > Metazoa > Chordata > Mammalia > Dasyuromorphia > Dasyuridae > Antechinus > Antechinus flavipes. The sequence goes on along the minus strand of NC_067400.1, from coordinate 192,391,637 downwards.
AATTCTACCAAACATTTAGAGAACAATTAATTTCAATACTATGTAAACTGTTTGAAAAAATAGGGAATGAAGGATTCCTACCAAATTCCTTTTATGACACAGATATTGTAAGTAGGATGAAAACAGAAAAACAAAATTATAGACCAATCTCCCTAATGAATATTAATGCAAAAATCTTAAATAAAATATTAGCAAAAAGATTACAGAAAATCATCCTTAGGATAATATACCATGACCAATAGAATTTATACCAATATTAGGAAAGCTATTGGAATAGTTGACTATATCAATAACCAAATTAACAAAAACCATATGTTTATCTTAATAGATGCAGAAAAAGCATTTGATAAAATCTAACACCCATTCCTACTGGAAAAGCTAGAACATAAAGAAATAAATGGATTTTCCCTTAAAATAGTCAGTAGCATCTATTTTAAACATATATAATGGAGATACACTAGAATCATTCCCATAAAATTAGGAGTGAAACAAGTTTGCCCACTATCACCATTGCTATTCAATACTATATTAGAAATGCTAGACTTGGCAATAAGAGAAGAAAATGTGATTAAAGGAATTAGAGTAGATAATGAGGAAACCAAATTATCATTCTTTACAGATGATATGATGGTATACTTAGAGAACCCCAGAGAATCAACTAAAAAGCTATTAGAAATAATTCACAACTTTACCAAAGTTGCAGAATACAAAATAAATCCACACAAATCATCAGCATTCTTACACATCACTAACAAAATCCAACAACAAGAGATAAAAATAGATATTCCATGTAAAATAACTGTTGATGATAATATAAAATATTTGGAAATCTTTCTGCCAAGGGAGAGTCAGGAATTATATAAGAAAAACTTCAAAACCCTCCCCACACAAATAAAATCAGATCTAAGCAATTGGAAAACTATTAAGTGCTCTTCAATAGATTGAGCAAATATAATAAAGATGACAATACTCCCTTAATGAATCTATTTATTTACTGCTATCCCAATCAAACTCCCAGGGAACTATCTTACTGAACTAGAAAAAATAAAAACAGAATTCATCTGGAAGAACAAAATGTCAAGAATTTCAAAGGAAATGAGTAAGAGAAAAGCAAATGAAGGTGACCTAGCTGTACCAGATCTAAAATTATATTGTAAAGCAGAGGTTATAAAAACTATTTAGTACTGGCTAAGAAACAGCCAATGACTGTAATAATCAAGTATTTGACAAACCTAAAGGCATCATCTTTTGGGATAAGAATTCTCTAATTGACAAAACTTTCTGGGAAAATTGGAAACTAGTATGGCAGAAATTAGGCATAAACACACACGTAACAACTTATACCAAGATAAGGACAAAATGGATTCATGAACTAGATGTAAAGAATGATACTATAAACAATTTAGAAGAACATAAGATAGTTTACCTCTCAGATTTGTGGAGGAGGAAGTAATTTGTGACCAAAGAAGAACTAGAGATCATTACCTATCATAAAATAAATCATTTTGATTATATTAAGTTAAAAAGTTTTTGTACAAATAAAACTAGTGCAGACAAGATGAGAAGCAAGGGAATAAACTGGAAAAAATATTTTTATATTCAAATTTTCTGATAAAGGCCTCATTTCTAAAATATATAGAGAAGTGACTCAAATTTATAATAGTTCAAAACCATTCTCCAATTGATAAATAGTCAAAAGTTATGAAAAGACAATTTTCAGATGAAGAAATTGAAACTATTTGTAGCCACATGAAAAGGTACTCCAAATCACTACTGATCAGAGAAATGCAAATTAAGAAAACCCTGGGATATCACTACATACCTGTCAGGTTGGCTAAGATGACATGAAAAGATAATGACAAATGTTGGAGGGAATGTAGAAAAACTGCGACACTGATACATTATTGGTGGAACTGTGAAAGGATCCAAACATTCTGGAGAGCAATTTGGAACTATGCTCAAAAAGTTATCAAATTATGTATACCCCTTGATCCCATAGTGTTTCTACTGGCATTATATGCCAAAAAGATCCTAAAATAGGGAATGGGACCCACATGTGAAAAAATGCTTGTGGCAGCCCTCTTTGTAGTGGCAAGAAACTGGAAACTGAGTGGATACCAATCAATTGGAGAATAGCTGAATAAATTATGGTATATGAATGTTATGGGATACTATTGTTCTGTAAGAAATAATAAGCAGTCATCATATGTAATGGGGATAAACTGGAGCCATTCCCAATAAGATCAGGAATGAAACAAGGTTGCCCACTATCACCATTACCATTCAACATTTTATTAGAAATGCTAGTTTCAGCAATAAGAGTTGAGAAAGAGATTAAAGGAAGTAGAGTAGGTAATGAGGAAAACAAATTATCACTCTTTGCTATGATATAATGGTATACTTAGAGAACCCCAGAAATTCTACAAACAAAGCTATTAGAAATAATAAACACCTTTAGCAAAGTTGCAGGATACAAAATGAAGTCACATAAGTCATCAGCATTCTTATATATCACTAACAAAATCCACTAGTTAGAGTTACAAAGAGAAATTCCATTTATTTATTTATGTATTTTTAATAACTTTTTATTGATAGAGCCCATGCCAGGGTAATTTTTTACAGTATTATCCCTTGCACTCACTTCTGTTCTGATTTTTCCCCAACCTCCCTCCACCCCCTCCCCAGATGGCAAGCAGTCCTTTACATGTTCAATAGGTTACAATATATCCTAGATACAATATATATGGGTAGAACTGAACAGTTTTCTTGTTGCACAGGGAGAATTGGATTCAGAAGGTATAAATAACCTGGGAAGAAAAACAAAAATGCAAGCAGTTTATATTCATTTCCCAGTGTTCCTTCTTTGGGTGTAGCTGCTTCTGTCCATCCTTGATCAATTGAAACTGAATTAGCTCTCTTTATCGAAGAGATCCATTTCCATCAGAATACATCCTCAAACAGTATTGTTGTTGAGGTATATAATGATCTCCTGGTTCTGCTCATTTCATTAATCATCAGTTCATGTAAGTCTCACCAGTCCTCTCTGTATACATTCAAAGTAGACCAAAAAATAATTGGGAACTAAAAATCTCATAGTAAAGAATGATTGGGTGAAACAGCAAATCATAACTTCACCCAAGAAAATGTTAATAATGAGACATCATACCAAAATGTATGGGACGCAGCCAAAGCGGTAATAAATTTCATATCTCTAGAGGCCTATTTGTATAAAATAGAGAAAGAGAAGGTCAATGAATTGGGTTTGCAACTAAAAATGCTAGAAAAGGAACAAATTAAAAACCCCCAGTCAAACACTAAACTTGAAATTCTAAAAATAAAAGGCGAGATCAATAAAATTGAAAGTAAAAAAACTATTGAATTGATTAATAAAACTAAGAGTTGGTTCTATGAAAAAACCAACAAAATAGACAAACCCTTAGTAAATCTGATTAAAAAAAGGAAAGAGGAAAATCAAATTGTTAGTCTTAAAAATGAAAAGGGAGAACTCGCCAGTAACGAAGAGGAAATTAGAGCAATAATTAGGAGTTACTTTGCCCAACTTTATGCCAATAAATTCGACAACTTAAATGAAATAGAAAAATACCTGCAAAGATATAGCTTGCTCAAATTAACAGAGGAAGAAGCAAATATCCTAAACAGTCCCTTCTCAGAAAAAGAAATAGAACAAACTATCAACCAACTCCCTAAGAAAAAATCCCCAGGACCAGAAGGGATTTACATGTGAATTCTACCAAACATTTAAAGAACAATTAACTCCAATGCTAAATAAACTATTTGAAAAAATAGGGATCGAAGGAGTCCTACCAAACTCCTTTTATGACACAGACATGATACTGCTATCTAAACCAGGTAGGTTGAAAACAGAGAAAGAAAATTATAGACCAGTGTCCCTAATGAATATTGATGCTAAAATCTTAAATAAAATATTAGCAAAAAGATTACAGAAAATCATCCCCAGGATAATGCACTATGACCAAGTAGGATTTATACCAGGAAAGCAGGGCTGGTTCAATATTAGGAAAACTATTAGAATAATTGACTATATCAATAACCAAACAAAAACCATATGATCATCTCAATAGATACAGAAAAAGCATTTGATAAAATTCAACATCCATTCCTAATAAAAACACTTGAGAGCATAGGAATAAATGGACTTTTCCTTAAAATAGTCAGGAGCATATATTTAAAACCTCCAGTAAGCATCATATGCAATGGGGAAAAACTGGAACCTTTCCCAGTAAGATCTGGAGTGAAGCAAGGTTGCCCACTATCACCATTATTATTCAATATCGTATTAGAAACACTAGCCTCTGCAATAAGAGTTGAGAAAGAGATTAAAGGAATTAGAGTAGGCAATGAGGAAAACAAACTATCACTCTTTGCAGATGATATGATGGTATACTTAGAGAACCCCAGAGATTCTACTAAAAAGCTTTTAGAAATAATTCATAATTTTAGCAAAGTAGCAGGATACAAAATAAATCCTCATAAATCCTCAGCATTTTTATACATTACTAACAAAATCCAACAGCAAGAGATACAAAGAGAAATTCCATTCAAAATAACTGTTGATAGCATAAAATATTTGGGAATCTATCTACCAAAGGAAAGTCAGGAATTATTTGAGCAAAATTACAAAAAACTTTCCACACAAATAAAGTCAGACTTAAATAATTGGAAAAATATTAAGTGCTCTTGGATAGGCGGAGCGAATATAATAAAGATGACAATACTCCCTAAACTAATCTATTTATTTAGTGCTATACCCATCAGACTTCCAAGAAAATATTTTAATGATCTAGAAAAAATAACAACAAAATTCACATGGAACAATAAAAAGATGAGAATCTCAAGGGGATTAATGAAAAAAAAATCAAATGAAGGTGGCCTAGCTGTACCTGATCTAAAATTATATTATAAAGCAGCAGTCACCAAAACCATTTGATATTGGCTAAGAAATAGGTTAGTTGATCAGTGGAAAAGGTTAGGTTCACAAGACAGAATAGTCAACTATAGCAATCTAGTATTTGACAAACCCAAAGATCCTAACTTTTGGGATAAGAATTCATTATTTGAAAAAAACTGCTGAGGTAACTGGAAATTAGTATGGCAGAAATTAGGCATAGACCCACACTTAACACTATATACCAAGATGACATCAAAATGGGTCCATGACCTAGGCATAAAGAACAAGATTATAAATAAATTAGAGGAACATAGGATAGTTTATCTCTCAGACTTGTGGAGGAGAAAGAAATTTGTGACCAAAGATAAACTAGAGACCATTACTGATCACAAAATAGAAAATTTTGATTACATCAAATTAAAAAGCCTTTGGACAAACAAAACTAATGCAAACAAGATTAGAAGGGAAGCAATAAACTGGGAAAACATCTTCACAGTTAAAGGTTCTGATAAAGGCCTCATTTCCAAAATATATAGAGAACTGTCTCTAATTTATAAGAAATCAAGCCATTCTCCAATTGATAAATGGTCAAAGGATATGAACAGACAATTTTCAGATCATGAAATTGAAACTATTACCACTCATATGAAAGAGTGTTCCAAATCACTATTGATCAGAGAAATGCAAATTAAGACAACTCTGAGATACCACAGATTGGCTAAGATGACAGGAAAAAATAATGATGAATGTTGGAGGGGATGCGGGAAAACGGGGACACTGATGCATTGTTGGTGGAGTTGTGAACAAATCCAACTATTATGGAGAGCAATCTGAAATTATGCCCAAAAAGTTATCAAACTGTGCATACTCATTGATCCAGCAGTGTTACTTCTGGGCTTATATCCCAAAGAAATACTAAAGAAGGGAAAGGGACCTGTATGTGCCAAAATGTTTGTGGCAGCCCTATTTGTAGTGGCTAGAAACTGGAAATTGAATGGATGCCCATCAATTGGAGAATGGCTGGGTAAATTGTGGTATATGAATGTTATGGAATATTATTGTTCTGTAAGAAATGACCAGCAGGATGAATACAGAGAGGCTTGGAGAGACTTACATGAACTGATGCTAAGTGAAATGAGCAGAACCAGGAGATCAGTATACACTTCAACAATGATATTGTATGAGGATGTATTCTGATGAAAGTGGATTTCTTTGACAAAGAGCCCTAACTCAGTTTCTTTCAATTGATAACTGATGGACAGAAACAGTTATATCCAAAGAAAGAACACTGGGAAATGAATGTGAACTATTTGTATTTTTGTTTTTTTTCCGGGTTATTTTTACCTTCTGAATCTAATTCTCCCTGTGCAACAAGAGAACTGTTCAGTTCTGCAAACATATATTGTATCTAGGATATACTGCAACATATCTAACATATATAGGACTGCTTGCCATCTAGGGGAGGGGATGAGGGAGGGAGGGGAAAAATCGGAACAGAACCAAGTGCAAGGGATAATGTTGTAAAAAAAAATTACCCTGGCATGGATTCTGTCAATATAAAATTATTATAAAATAAAATAAAATATATAATAAAAAAAATCAGGAACTCTATAAGCATAACTACAAAACATTTTCCACACAAATAAAGTCAGATCTAAACAACTGGAAAAAGATTAAGTGCTGTTGGATATAGTAAGCAAATATAATAAAGATGACAATACTATCTAAATGAATCTATTTATTTAGTGCCATACCAATCAGACTCCAAAAAAAACTATTTTAATGACCTAGGAAAAATAACAACAAAATTCGTCTGGAAGAACAAAAGATCAAGACTTTCAAGGGAACTAATAAAAAAATGAAATGAAGGTGGCCTAGCTGTACCAAATCTAAAATTATATTATATTATATTATATTATATTATATTATAAATTATAAAATATATATTATATATTATATTAAATTATATTATAAAGCAGAGGTCACCAAAACCATTTGGTATTGGCTAAGAAATAGATTAGTTGATCAGTGGAATAGATTAAGTTCAAAGGACAAAATAGTCAATAACTTTAATAATCTAGGGTTTGAAAATCCAAAGATCCCAGCTTTTGGGCTAAGAATTCACTGTTTGACTAAAACTGCTGGGAAAATTGGAAATTAGTGTGGCAGAAACTAGGCATTGAATCACATTTAACACCGTACACCAAGATAAGGTCAAAATGGGTTCAGGGCATAAAGAATGAGATTATAAATAAATTATTATTTTTTTTTTATTTTATAAAAGTTTATTTTAAAATTTTAATGAGTAAATATCTTTTTCTTGAGCAAAAATATGACAAGTCTAATATTATACATTTATAAGAATTCAACTTTTTTTTCTCATGGTTTTTATCTTTTTTTTTTTAATTTAAATTTTATTTTATTTAATAATAACTTTGTATTGACAGAATCCATGCCAGGGTAATTTTTTACAGCATTATCCCTTGCACTCACTTATGTTTTGTTTTTTCCCCTGCCTCCCTCCACTCCCCCCCCCAGATGGCAAGCAGTCCTATATATGTTAAATATGTTGCTGTATATCCTAGATACAATACATATTTGCAGAACAGAACAGTTCCCCTGTTGCACAGGGAGAATTGGATTCAGAAGGTAAAAATAACTCGGAAAGAAAATCAAAAATGCAAATAGTTCACATTTGTTTCCCAGTGTTCCTTCTTTGGGTGTAGCTGTTTCTGTCCATCATTTATCCACTGAAACTCAGGTCTCTTTGTCATAGAAATCCACTTCCATCAGAACACATCCTCATACAATATTGTTGTCGAAGTGTATAATGATCTCCTGGTTCTGCTCATTTCACTTAGCATCACTCCATGTAGGTCTCTCCAAGCCTCTCTGTATTCATCCTGCTGGTCATTCCTTACAGAGCAATAATATTCCATAACATTCATATACCACAGTTTACCCAGCCATTCTCCAATTGATGGGCATCCATTCATTTTCCAGTTTCTAGCCACTACAAACAGGGCTGCTACAAACATTTTGGGACATACAGGTCCCTTTCCCTTTTTTAGTATCTCTTTGGGGTATAAGCCCAATAGAAACACTGCTGGATCAAAGGGTATGCACAATTTGATAACTTTTTGGGCAAAATTCCAGATTGCTCTCCAGAATGGTTGGATTCCTTCACAGTTCCACCAACAATGCATCAGTGTCCCAGTTTTCCCGCATCCCCTCCAACATTCATCAATATTTTTTCCTGTCATCTTAGCCAATCTGACAGGTGTGTAGTGATATCTGAGTTGTCTTAATTTGCATTTCTCTGATCAATAGTGATTTGGAACACTCTTTCATGTGAGTGGTAATAATTTCAATTTCAACATCTGAAAATTGTCTGTTCATATCCTTTGACCATTTTTCAATTGGAGAATGGCTTGATTTTTTATAAATTTGAGTCAGTTCTCTATATATTTTTGAAATGAGGCCTTTATCAGAACCTTTAATTGTAAAGATGTTTTCCCAGTTTGTTGCTTCCCTACTAATCTTGTTTGCATTTGTTTGTTTGTACAAAGGCTTTTTAATTTGATATAATCAAAATTTTCTATTTTGTGATCAGTAATGGTCTCTAGTTCATCTTTGGTCACAAATTTCTTTCTCCTCCACAAGTCTAAGAGATAAACTATCCTATGTTCCTCTAATTTATTTATAATCTCGTTCTTTATGCCTAGGTCATGGACCCATTTTGATCTTATCTTGGTATATGGTGTTAAGTGTGGGTCCTTGCCTAATTTCTGCCATACTAATTTCCAGTTTTCCCAGCAGTTTTTATCAAATAATGAAATCTTATCCCAAAATTTAGAATCTTTGGGTTTGTCAAACACTAGATTGCTATAGTTGACTATTCTGTCTTGTGAACCTAACCTTTTCCACTGATCCACTAATCTATTTCTTAGCCAATACCAAATGGTTTTGGTGACTGCTGCTTTATAATATAATTTTAGATCAGGTACAGCTAGGCCACCTTCATTTGATTTTTTTTTTCATTAATTCCCTTGAGATTCTCGACTTTTTATTGTTCCATATGAATTTTGTTGTTATTTTTTCTAGATCATTAAAATATTTTCTTGGAAGTCTGATTGGTATAGCACTAAATAAATAGATTAGTGTAGGGAGTATTGTCATCTTTATTATGTTCGCTTGGCTAATCCAAGAGCTCTTAATTTTTTTCCAATTATTTAAGTCTGACTTTATTTGTGTGGAGACTTTTTTTATAATTTTGCTCATATAATTCCTGACTTTCCTTTGGTAGATAGATTCCCAAATATTTTATGGTATCAACAGTTATTCTGAATGGAATTTCTCTTTGTATCTCTTGCTGTTGGGTTTTGTTGGAGATGTATAAAAATGCTGAGGATTTATGGGGATTTATTTTGTAGCCAGCTACATTGCTAAAATTATGAATTATTTCTAAAAGCTTTTTAGTAGAATCTCTGGGGTTCTCTAGGTATACCATCATATCATCTGCAAAGAGTGATAGTTTGGTTTCCTCATTGCCTACTCTAATTCCTTTAATCTCTTTCTCAACTCTTATTGTCTAGGCTAGTGTTTCTAATATGATATTGAATAATAATGGTGATAGTGGGCAACCTTGCTTCACTCCAGATCTTACTGGGAAAGGTTCCAGTTTTTCCCCATTGCATATGATGCTTACTGATGGTTTTAAATATATGCTCCTGACTATTTTAAGGAAAAGTCCATTTATTCCTATGCTCTCAAGTGTTTTTATTAGGAATGGATGTTGAATTTTATCAAATGCTTTTTCTGTATCTATTGAGATGATCATATGGTTTTTGTTTGGTTATTGATATAGTCAATTATTCTAATAGTTTTCCTAATATTGAACCAGCCCTGCTTTCCTGGTATAAATCCTACTTGGTCATAGTGCATTATCCTGGGGATGATTTTCTGTAATCTTTTTGCTAAGATTTTATTTAAGATTTTAGCCTCAATATTCATTAGGGAGATTGGTCTATAATTTTCTTTCTCTGTTTTCAACCTACCTGGTTTAGGTATCAGTACCATGTCTGTGTCATAAAAGGAGTTTGGTAGGACTCCTTCGATCCCTATTTTTTCAAATAGTTTATTTAGCATTGGAGTTAATTGTTCTTTAAATGTTTGGTAGAATTCACATGTAAATCCCTTCTGGTCCTGGGGATTTTTTCTTAGGGAGTTGATTGATAGTTTGTTCTATTTCTTTTTCTGAGATGGGACTGTTTAGGATATTTACTTCTTCCTCTGTTAGTTTGGGCAAGCTACATTTTTGGAGGTATTTTTCTATTTCATTTAAGTTGTCGAATTTATTGGCATAAAGTTGGGCAAAGTAACTCCTAATTATTGCTCTAATTTCCTCTTCGTTAGTGGTGAGTTCTCCTTTTTCATTTTTAAGACTAACAATTTGATTTTCCTCTTTCCTTTTTTTAATCAGATTTACTAAGGGTTTGTCTATTTTGTTGGTTTTTTCATAGAACCAACTCTTAGTTTTATTAATCAATTCAATAGTTTTTTTACTTTCAATTTTATTGATCTCTCCTTTTATTTTTAGAATTTCAAGTTTAGTGTTTGACTGGGGGTTTTTAATTTGTTCCTTTTCTAGCATTTTTAGTTGCAAACCCAATTCATTGACCTTCTCTTTCTCTATTTTATACAAATAGGCCTCTAGAGATATGAAATTTCCCCTTATTACCGCTTTGGCTGCATCCCATACATTTTGGTATGATGTCTCATTATTATCGTTTTCTTGGGTGAAGTTATTAATTATGTCTATGATTTGCTGTTTCATCCAATCATTCTTTAGTATGAGATTATTTAGTTTCCAATTATTTTTTGGTCTACTTCTCCCTGGTTTTTTGTTGAATGTAATTTTCATTGCATCGTGGTCTGAAAAGGATGCATTTACTATTTCTGCCTTACTGCATTTGAATTTGAGGTTTTTATGTCCTAATATATGGTCAATTTTTGTATAGGTTCCATGAACTGCTGAAAAGAAAGTGTATTCCTTTCTGTCTCCATTACATTTTCTCCAGAGATCTATCATATCTAACTTTTCTAGTATTCTATTTATCTCTTTGACTTCTTTCTTATTTATTTTGTGGTTTGATTTATCTAATTCTGAGAGTACAAGGTTAAGATCTCCCACTATTATAATTTTACTGTCTATTTCTTCTTGCAGCTCTCTTAATTTATCTTTTAAGAATTTAGATGCTACACCACTTGGTGCATATATGTTTAATATAGATAGTGCTTCATTATCCATGCTACCCTTTAGCAAGATATAGTGCCCTTCCTTATCTCTTTTAATTAGATCAATTTTTACTTTATCTTGATCTGAGATCAGGATGGCTACCCCTGCTTTTTTGACTTCACCTGAAGCATAGTAGATTTTGCTCCAACCTTTTATCTTTAACCTGCATGTATCTCCCCGCTTCAGGTGTGTTTCCTGTAAACAACATATTGTAGGATTCTGGCTTTTAATCCATTCTGCTAACTGCTTCCTCTTTATGGGGGAGTTTACCCCATTCACGTTTATGGTTAGAATGACCAATTCTGTATTACTTGCCATCTTGTTAACCCCGGTTTATGCTTTTCTCCCTTCTTTCCCCTTTCCCCCCTTTCCAGTATTAAGCTTGCGAGCACCACTTGCTTCTCACAGCCTTCCCTTTTTAGTATCCCTTTCCCCGCCTTAGAGTTCCTCCTCCTATCTTACCCCTTTCCCTCCCAGTTTCTGTATTCCCTTCCTCTTAGCTTATTCCTTCCCTTTTCACTTTTCCTTCTCACTTTTCAATGAGGTGGGAGAAGTTTCACCATAGATTGAATATGTCTTAAGATTTTTCACTTAAAGCCAATTCTGAAGGCAGTAAAATACCCACTATATTCATCCCCCTCCATTCTTTCTCTCAGATATAATAGGTTTCCTATGCCCCTTCATGAGATGTACTACCCCCACTTTACCCTTTTTCTGGTACAATGTCCTTTCCACATCAATTTCTAGAACAAGGTATACATGTATTCTTTATACATCTATATAGTCAAAATATAGTTCCCAAGATTAATCTTTACCTTTTTAGATTTCTTTTGAGTTCTATATTTGTAGATCAAACTTTTTGTTAACTTCTGGCTTTTTCATCAGAAATAGATGAAATTCGCTTACTTCGTTGAATGTCCATCTTCTTCCCTGGAAAAAGATGCTCATTCTCGCTGGGTAAGTTATTTTTGGTTGCATACCAAGTTCCTTAGCCTTTCGGAATATCATATTCCAGGCCCTTCGATCTTTTAATGTGGATGCTGCCAGATCCTGGGTGATCCTTATTGTGGCTCCTTGATATTTGAATTGGGTTTTTCTAGCCGCTTGCAATATTTTTTCCTTCATCTGAGGGTCCTGGCATTTGGCCACTATATTCCTTGGTGTTTTGATTTTAGGATCCCTTTCAGTGGGTGATCGATGAATCCTTTCAATGTTTATTTTTTCCTCTGTTCCTATGACTTCTGGCCAGTTCTCTTTGACAATTTCCTGGAAAATAGTGTCCAGGCTCTTTTTTTCATCATGTTTTTCTGGAAGTCCAATGATTCTCAGATTGTCTCTCCTGGATCTGTTTTCCAGGTCTGTTGTCTTCCCCAGAAGGTATTTCACATTCTTTTCCATTGTTTGATTTTTTTGGATTTGCTTGACTGATTCTTCTTCTCTCCTTGAGTCATTCAATTCCAATTGTTCAATTCTGATTTTCAGTGAAGTATTTTCTTCACTCACTTTTTAAAAATCTTTTTCTAATTGTCCCATTGAGTTCTTTTGTTCTGTGGAATTTTTTTCCATTTTGCCAATTTTGTTTTCCAGTTCACCAATCCTATTTTTCAAGGATTTTACTTCTTTATCCACTCTCTCTTTAACTGACTTCTCCAGGCTCTTTTGCCAAGCCTCCCTCTCCTTTTCCCAAGCTTCCCTCTCCTTTTGCCAAGCCTCACTCTGCTTTTCCCATTTTTCTTCTAGCTCCCTTGTGAGAGCCTTTTTAATTTCTTCTATGAGGTTCATATGTGCTGAGGAACAGATGATCTCCTCCTTTGGGGATTCACCTGGAGACAGTCTGTTTTTAGTCTCCTCAGGATTTAGAGTCTGCTCTCTATCTGTATAGAAGCTGTCAAGGGTTAAATTCCTCTTCAGTTTCTTGCTCATTCTGTCTAATAATCAAAGACAAACTAGTAAAGAAAAACAGAAAAAACTGGAGTGTTTCTTTGGGGGAGGGGCTGGGTGGTGTTACCGAGCTTCCTCTCCAGACTGCGGGGGGCAGCAGTGAGGCACTGGCCCTACTGTGCTGCGCCTGTGCTCTGAGATCCCAAAGCGTGCTGAGTCACTGTGGGGGGGGGGGGGGGGCAAAGGGGGACGGCCAGGTTCCGAGAGACTCCAGCTGTTTGGGGTTGTATTCTTCACCCCCGGTGTTTTTAGCTTCTCTGCTGCGCTGCTGACTTGCTGCCGGAGCAAAGTATCCAGTCCTGTAGTGAAGCTCTCCCCGCAGAGACGACTGCGATCACTCCCCACCCCCTCTCCAGTCTGCTCCCGTGCTCTCACTGCCGCTGCCCGCTGCCTGTGCCCGATCTAAAACCATCCCAGCCCTCCAGTAAAGACAGACCTTTCTTGGCGAATCTCAAGGATGGCTTCTCTTTGTAACTATTTGTGGGGTTTTTTTTCAGTCAAGCATTAATTCAGAGGCTTGTAATGAAATGGATAGTGAGAGAAAGTGTGGAGCTTACACAGCTGTGTGCCTCCTCTCCGCCATCTTAACCGGAAGTCTGGAATATCTAATTAAAGAAATGACTAGCAGGATGATTTCAGAAAGGCCTGGAGAGACTTATATGAATTGATGCTGAGTGAAATGAGAAGAACCAGAGCATCATTGTACACTTCAACAACAATACTCTATGATGATCAGTTCTGATTGAACGTGGCTCTCTTCAACAATGAGATGAAACAAATCAGTTCCATTTGTTCATTAATGAAGAGAACCAGCTATACTCAGAGAAAGAACTCTGGGAAATGAGTATGACGCACTATATAGAATTCCCAATCCCTCTATTTTTGTCCGCCTGCATTTTTTATTTCCTTCACGTGTTAATTGTAAATTATTTCAAAATCCGATTCTTGTGCAGCAAAATAACTGTGGACATGTATACATATATTATATTTAACATATACTTTAACATATTTAACATGTATTGGTCTACCTGCCATCTGGGGAAGGGAGTGGGGGGAAGGAGGGGAAAACTTGGAACAGAAAGTTTTGCAAGGGTCAATGCTGAAAAATTACCCATGCATGTGTCTTGTAAATAAAAGGCTATAATGATAATAATAATAATAATAATAATAAAAGAAATAACAAGCAGGACAATTATAGACTATAGAAGGTCAGAACTCTAAAAAGGTGTATTTGAATCTAGGTCAGCATGGTTCTTATAGTTAAATACCTACTCAATGTTGCATAATGGTTCTCTATAGTGAGGTAATGGTTGCACTGGCTCAATGTGTTGTAGTGATGTAATCTTACTGAGGTATTTAAGGGAGTCTCACAGAAGGCTCTCTCATCCACAGCTCTCAGCCACAGATACAGAGAAGACTTCAGGCTCCAAACTTCAGATTCCAGAATCCATCCTTGACCAGTCATGTGGTAACTCTCCTGCCTCCTTCACTTCTCCATATAAAGACCAAAGACTTTAACTGATCCAAGATCCTCCAGAGAGCTAGCCCAGACATTACATTTTTGTACCCAATGCAACGGCCCTAGAAATACAGGGACTTGCAAAGCAGGGCACAAAGCAGTTCAACTGACACAATTGAAAGGTTACTGGAAAAGTCCCTGAACCTGTAAATAGGGTGAGTATAAAAATAGACAAGCAGGAAACTTTGGTAAGGGCTAAACTAGTCATTTTCTCCTTTTAGCTGAAATGGGGCACATACTAAGAAAAGAATCTCCTCCACCCTAATGGAAATGGATAGAATGCATAGTTGTGTTAAGAAAGAACCAGCTTAGTAACTTGGAAGCAGATCACTGAACTCTTAAATATATTAGAATGTATATCTCCTTGGCTATCTAAGGAAGAAAAATTAGATCCAGATATGTGGGGACTAGGAGGAGAGCGACTAATTGAATATTTTGAAGCTATGAGTCATGATTAAATTCCTGAAGAAACATTGCTTCTGTATAATATAATGCAATTGGCTTTAAAGAATCCCACAAATTCTAAAAAAAAGGACACATTCTAAGGAGAAAATCCAGACAAGGCAGTGTGAGGAGAGAGAGGAAGAGGGGAATGATACTGACAAAGCAGCTGAAAGGCATGGTGAGTTGGATCTAAGTACCATGTCAATAAGCTTAAAAAATGTGGTGCTTCTCATTTTCACAGCTCAGTAACACCTGAGCAGGCGCCCTTAGGGCATAACCCTGCTCTTGACCAGGAGTGGGAAGGGCAATGACATCATCAGCACCATCCATGAAGCAGCTTTGTTTATCCCCTATGACACCATTACAAAAGGCACTAATTAAAGTTAAAGGGTAAGGGCAGGATACATTTTATTTGAGATTAGAAGTGTACCCTGTGATTGAAGAGTTTAACTCTTCAGGTCAAGAAAAAAGAAAATACACTCTGTTTAATCTGGAAATTAGTAAAGATCTGAAAAAGGCTTGCACTCTTTATGGGTCTACATCATCTTGGGTTAAAATGTGATTAGAGACTTTGGCTTTTGAAATTTTAACCCCTAATGATTGGAAATCTATAGCAAGGACATGTTTAGAACCTGTACAAAACTTGTGACTTTCTGAATATAGAATACAAGTCCAACCAAAGAGTTAATATACTAATCATCTTTGACTAACTAACCAGGTGTAGGTCCTCATGCAAACATTTTAGCTCAGATTAATTACCCTATAGCAGCATATGAGCGAATTGCTGCTACTGCTACCAAAGAATGGGGTACTCTACCAGGAAGACAAGATAGAGAGGAAGCCTTCCCAAAAATAGCACAAGGTCCAAATGAACTCTTTGCTGATTTTGTGGAATGTCTGCAGACAGCTGTCATAAAAAGCAGCAACAGAAATTATAATAAGACAACTTGCTAAAGAAGATGCTAATGAATTTTGTAGAAGAATTAAACTAGCACTACACAAGGATGCTCCTTTAGATGAGATCATAAGACACTGTGCCAGAGTGAGCACAAATACCTTTTACATCCCTGTGTGCCTAGATCGGGCACAGGGAAGAAAATGCAAATTACATTGCATTACATGATGCAAACTTCTCAAGTTCTGAACATGGGAAGACAGGATCCCTTTTGGCAAGGGACTTCCACAGAGACTTGTCAATGCTTTCAATGTGTTTTAAATTGATTAACACTATTAAATCACATCTAATATTTGATATTACATGATTTCAATACAGCTATATGATACAATTATACAAAATGTGTTAACATCAAAGAATACAACCAAAATTAAGATAGCAAACAAAACCTATATAACTTTTTTTTTTTTTACAGGAAAATACTTTTGAAGTATGCATGTAACTGCCCATTCTTTTACAGAAAATCTACTGCAAGCAAAGTTATCAACCTCCGGAAAAAATCACACATAGCATTACTAAGCATATCCCCAAGAAGTGTACAATATGCACACTTGGAAAATACAAAATTAAAAAAATTGTAAGCAACAGGTAGGGCATTTGAAAACTTAAAGTTGGCATAAAGATAGAGTGAAAAAAACAGGGTGGGAGAATAAGACCCCAAACCCCATGTCCAAAATGCAAGAAAGACTTCCATTGCACATCAGAATGTAGATTGACTCAGGGAAATGGGAAATGGGGTTCAGCTCCAGGGACCCAGACAAAAAACACTAGGGGCATGATGGCAGCTGATGATACACTCAGAGAGTATTTGGAATTTCTGTATTCCGACGTGATCAATCAGCCAAAAAGTAATCTAATGGGAGAAAGGGATTACATAATCAATCAGCTGAAAAGCAACCTGATGGGAGAAAGGAATTACAATTGGGGAGAATAGAGTTGTACGCAGCTGACGCAGTGAAACTATTTACCAAAGAACTCCTTCGTCCACTAACCTCTTCTATTTCAATATTTATTATTGCTCATATTCTAGCTCTTTCCATTGCCTTCACAATTTGAACATCTCTATCCATACCCAATATTCTCCTAGACCATATGAGATATCCCCAGGAGAGGTGAAATCTGTTCCTGTCCAGCTTATAGATACTTTACCTCCAGAGAAAGTAGGCTTAACCATTTAACTTCCTGAGAATGCTTACAAAACATTGTCTACACATACACCTGATTTAGGAAATTGGAGAATGTGTAGATAATATCCCAGTTACTAATATAAGTAGACAATGTGACTTATCACCCAGGAGAAGTAGTAGCATCAGGTTTACTGATACACACTCCTGATAGGCAATTTGGTGATATTTGCCCAGATTTTGACTCCCAGCCACAGAATCCAGGAATATTCTGGACTGCAGCCATAACAGCTGATGATTCTATGCTCACTATCTATATGAATGGCATACCATTGAAAGGTGTAGATTGTACCGTCATTAGAAGTGACAATTGGCCTAGTCATTAGCAAAAGATTAAGGTAGACACCTATATGTCTGGCATAGGAGGATTAATAGCAGCTGAAGTTAGTACTACCTCTTTGAGATGGATATTTGAAAGGGAAACAGGAGTTTTTACTTCTGACATAGTTGAAAAAAATTGCCATCAATCTGTGGGGAAGAAACATCTTATGACAGGATTACAATTGAGTACTTTGGCTTTTTAGGAAGGGCTGCTGTTGAAGGCCTCTCACCTGTTCCCATGGAAACATGATATAAATGGAAAACTGATATAAAAGTATGAGTAGAACAATGACCCTTAGCAAGTGATAAAATTCACGCCTTTTTAGATATAGTACAGGAGCAACTTGGCCAAGGACATTTACAACCTTCTCTACATCCTTGCAATTCCCCTGTATTTGTAGTAAAACCAAAATCTGGAAAATGGAGGATATTGACTGATTTAAGAAAAGTAAATTAACAGATGGAAACTATGGAAAGTCTTTAGCCTGGACTTCCATCTCCTACTCAATTGCCTAGAGAATGGCCTCTTAGGATTATAGACATTAAGGATTGTTTCTATTCTAACCCTCTAGATAAGGAGGATATGAAAAGATTTGCCTTTTCAGTGCCCAGCATTAACTTAGCTGAGCCTTATAAAAGATATGAATGGACAGTTTTTCACAGGAAATGAAAAACAGCCCTACTATATGTCAAAAGTATGTTGCTGCTGCTCTTACTCCAGTAAGAAAAGCATTTCCAAAAGTAATGTTATTATATTACATGGATTTGGGATGTGCACCTGAGGAACAAATATTAGAAGCATGTCTATAAAAAGACCATAGAAACACTAAGGAACTACAAATTGCACATAACTCCAGAAAAAATTCAAAGACATGCTCCTTTTTAATATTTAGGTTATGAAGTACATCCTAAGGTACTTACAGTACAAAAATTTCTTTAAGAACAGAGAAGTTGAACACCTTAAATGACTTTCAGAAATTGATAGGTGATATCCAATGGATGTGTCCAGTGTTAGGCTTAACTAACTATCAATTATATGACATTATATGACATTTTAAGGGGAGACAGTGCTTTAAACTCACCAGCTTACAAAAGAAGCTCAAGAGGCTTTGCGGGAAGTTGAACTGGCTTTATCCAATGTGGTTGAAAGACTTACTCAAAAACCCTTGGAAATATCAGTTCTTGCTACAAAATAGGCACCTACAGCAGTCCTTCATCAAGGAGACAGTGTGATAGAGTGGGTACCCTCTCAGCACAAGCAGAACAAAGCCTTACTCCTTACCCATTGCTTGTAGCTAGAATTTTATTAAAGGCCATTAAGCAAGTAGTATAATTATCTGGAACAAGACCTGATAAGATATACACCTTTTATATCAATGCACAAATTAATGTATGCTGTGAAACCATC
The DNA here is from genome assembly GCF_016432865.1 of Antechinus flavipes. Lineage (NCBI taxonomy): Eukaryota > Metazoa > Chordata > Mammalia > Dasyuromorphia > Dasyuridae > Antechinus > Antechinus flavipes. The sequence goes on along the minus strand of NC_067400.1, from coordinate 192,372,637 downwards.
CTAGAGTGGCAAATTTTATTGGCCATAGCTCCAAATTTTACACAGGGGTCCCCATTAAAAGTAATCCATCCATTACATAATTGGCAAAGGATTTTTAAAGAAAAGTTTCTAAGGTTCTCTTAAAAGTATGTATCTTTACAGATACATCCAAACAAAATTTGTGCTGTGTACTCTCATGACTTAACTATAAAGACAGTAGTCAGAACTCCTTTTCAATCCATTCAGCAGAATGAATTGTATGCAGTGATGCTACCTCTTAATTACTATCCAGGAAATGTAAATAAAATATCTGATTCGGCTTATTCTTTAGCTGTGGTACAAAGAATTGTCACCGTCCAAATAAAATTTGTAGCTTTATATATATATATATGTATATATGTATGTATGTATGTATGTATCAGCTCTTTAAGGAACTTTGAAAACAAGTGAGAAAGCATTCAGGTAAAATTTATATCTTGCATGTCCATTCTCATAGTGGACTTCCAAGTCCTATTTTTGATGGAAATTCAAAGGCAGATACATTTCTAACCATGTTAGCCAGTCCTCCTTTCTTTAGGCAGCCCAAGAATCTCATTATAAATATCATCAGGCTGTTCAAGCTTTATATTTGTAATTTGGAATAACAAAAGAGGAAGCTAGGAGCATAGTAAAAGCTTGTACAACTTGCCTTCCTTTTCACAGTCTTACAGTCTTTCCAGGGAAAAATCCTCGTGATTTGAGGCCCAATGAAATTTTGCAAATAGATGTGACCCATTATAAATCTTTTGTCCTTCTTTCTTTTATCCATGTTGTAGTAGACACCTTTTCAGGATTTACTTTTGCATATATCAGCAGCAAAAGAGACAGGCCAAGTAGTCACTGAATTCCTTATACAAGCTTTTGTAACTATGGGTGTGCCACAAGCAATAAAAACAGATAATGGACCTGCATATACTTCTAAACATTTTGCACACTTTTGTGCTCAATTTCAGATTTTACACACCTTTTAATCCTCGAGGATAGGCAATAATAGAGAGGAGAAACAGAGGTATCAAGACATTCCCCAAAAACAAAAGAAAAGGGGAGCAACTGGTAACTCTAGAGAACTTTTAAATTTAACTCTTTACACTATTAATTTTTTTGATTTTTGATAAAGATGCACTGGCTCTGGCAGACAGGTTTTATAACCCACCAGAAGAGCAGTATCCAATGCGAACAACTTTAGATAATCTCCAGGTGATGTGGAGACATCCAGAAAGTGGTGAATGGAAGGGATCAGATAAGTTGACTGCTTGGGGGAGAGGGTTTGCTTGTATCTCTATAGGTGGAGAAGTAATCAGATGGGTGCCAAGAAGCCATATTTGTCTTGTCCATTGAAGAGAGATGGAAAAGACGCTTGACAAGAAGGAGAAGACCCACAAAACATCAGATGGTTCCATTGCTGACTGTGCCCAGCACTCAAAAGGCATAGCCCTTAGGGCAATTAACTCATAAACATCAAAAATTGTTAATAAAGTCTTATTAACTACAGGACTTTAAAACCAGCAGGAATCATTGGATTCCATGAAACATGATAAGACTGTTATAGGACTTCAAAATCTGTAAGAATCATTGGATTCCTTGACACATGAAGTAATTAATGGACAATAGATTGGTTTTGGGCTATCTTTTGGCTGCTGAAGGAAGTGTATATGTGATTGTTATTTATATACCGTCTTTCTAGGACTTATGGACATGTATATTCATATTGTTTGTTATATCACTATGTTTATTCATTTTATTTGTTACATCACTACTAGTCTGTGTTATATTACTATGTGCTTGTGTAATACTTCCTATGCTGATGGATTTATGTGTACCTATTTCAATTTCAGCTCAGAGGATACCTGACTCCCCATTTCCTTTTGGTGTTTTCATCTTTCTTCCTGAGAAGTCAGGGAGGCGTGACCACTTGTAGTCTAAAACAAAAGAAAGCGGGAGATGTAGAGGGCTGGAACTCTGAAAAGGTGTACTTGAATCTAGGTCAGCATGATGCTTATAGTTAAGTACCTATTCAATGTGAGATAATGATTCTCTATGGTGATATAATGGTTGCAAGTGCTCAGTGTGCTGTAGTGATGTATTCTTACTGAGGTATTTAAGGGAGTCTCAGACACAGAAGGCTCTCTCAGTTACAGATACAGAGAAGACTTCAGGCTCCAGACTCCAGCTTCCAGACTATCTTTGGCCAGGTACATGATAGGTCTTCTGCCTCCTTCACTTCTCTACATAAAGACCAAGGACTTGGGCCGATCCCAAGATCCTCCAGAAAGCTAGCCTGGACATTACAATAGAGAGGTTTGGAGAGGCTTACATGAACTGATGCTAAATGAAATGAGCAGAACCAGGAGATCATTAAACATGGCAACAACAAGACTATACAACGATCAATTGTGATGAAAGTGGCTATCTTCAATATTGGATGATTCAAACAAGTTCCATTTGTGCAGTGATGAAGAGAATCATCTACACTGAGAGAGAGAACTGTGGGAAGAGAGTGTGGAACACAACATAGCATTCTCACTCTTTCTGTTGTTATTTGCTTGCGTTGTGTTTTCTTTCTCAGTTTTTCTTTTTATTCCTTGATCTGATTTCTCTTGTTCAACAAGATAATTGTATAAATATGTATACATATATTGGATCTAACATGTATTTCAACATATTTAACATGTACTGGACTACCTGTCAGCTAGGAAAGGGAGTGGGGGAGAGGAGAAAATTTGCAACAGGTCAGTGTTGGAAAAAATTACCCTGCATATGCTTTGTAAATAAAAAATTAAAAAAAAAAACTTTAATAAATAAATATAAAAAATTATTTATAAACTAGTTCTACCCTTTCTAGTCAGTCTTCTTCTTTGAATTTAAATATTTTTTCTTCATTTCTGGCTCATGGGTTCTTTTTTCCCCTGCAAAATGATTCTTAAGCATAATCTTCCACATGAAGTCTTTACTAATGCACTCAACTGCCAGTGCCTTTAGTCACAAATTACCTTGCATTTAAGTATATGTGGACATACACAATATGTATTTATTTACTTTATATTCATATTGTGATACATAAATATGTTATATTATATGTCTATTGTGTCTCTCATTAGAGTACAAACTCATTTCAAATATAGACTATTTCATTTTTTGTACTTGGTACTTGAATTCCCAGAATCTAGCAATGTGCCTGGCACATAGTAGATGCTTAATCAATGCTTGTGTGAGATTTATAATTCTGTGAAGCTTCCTAGTTATAGTTCCTATTGGATTATGAGTCTTGTTGAAGGGGGTCTAATAATAAATGCAACAACACTAACACCCTTCCACATGGCATGCTAATTTAATAAGAAGTTGTCTGAGCTACATAATCATCAAACTTTATATATTTCCACTGCTTAGGGATTGGATTGTTCCTAGTCAGGAGCTACTTTTTCAGGTGAAGATTAAATGGGCCCATATGTGGAGACCAGAAGTATCTGGGGGCAGGGATCCAGGATGAGTCACACATTAAGGCTAAAGGAATTTAGTTATTGATTAAAGTTTGTGGCATAGACAAGGTGGTGAGTTTTATGAGAATGTTCATTATCTATGATTGTACTTAAATCAACAGGCTAGTTTCAGGAAACGTGATAAAATGGGTGGCAAATTTATAGACCAATGCATTTGAATAGTTATTGATGAGTTAATGAAAACTTTCAATTTTTTATAAGGTTATATCCTTCTTCAAATGTGTAGGCAATTTCTTTTACATTTCAAGTTGCAAGGGAATGGAAAAATATGCTGATGGCTGCTCTTTGGATGTACGTGTTACTGAATATTAATAAAAATGGTTTGATCTGGAGGTCAAATATTTTCTTTCAAAAGCTTCCTAGAGACTGTCTACATTTTTCACTTGGAAAAGAAACAGTATATGGAAAATATTTTAACTGTTTGGAAAAAAAATTGCCACATAATGCATCAGTTATAGTACAACTGTCATACAATATATTGTCCTGGTTACCAAAAGGCATGGTTTAGTTTTATTTGTTTGCTTTTTTTGCATACATATTTTCCACATGAATAATGTAAAAAAGCTTTGTAATTCAGACAGAAACTCATAGACTCAGGTTCTTCATCCCAAACATATTTTTAAAATGTGAATTTCACTGCATAATTCTTTCTGAAACAATATAATGATGAAAAGAACAAAGCCTATTAAATCATTTTTAAGATGACGAGTCATCAATAAATATCAGCGTCTGGAGTGATATGTCTACACTCTTTTTTATTGAAAAAACATCATTGGAGATTGCTTCCAAATATCCTGTGAAGCCTGAATAGGATGATATGATTACTGAGTTTGAAAAAGCATTGTGGGTGACGCAGAGCAAGAAGTTAAATTTAAAAAGCATCTGTAAGTTCTTAGGATAACATTTCCCATGAAATCTCAGGAGTGGCAATAATGAGTTGTCCTTCAAAGTTTCAAAAATGAACAGTGCACCATCAGTAAGATATGTGCTTTGGATTGTTTTTTTCCTGTTTTGCTGATGGATTTACAAAGATTCATTCACATGCACTTGTTTGATTACTATTGTGATCAATGATATGCATTTCTGAGATGGTGGGTGGGCCAGGACTTATGAGACAGCTATGATTATGATACAGAACACAACTGATTGGATTTGGTCTCATTAGGACTATGCTCTAACAAAATTACATCAATCATTATGACTAGAAATAAAGTTTTCTAAAGACTCTGGAGATAAACAATCATACTAGAATTTTCTTTACTTTTATGTTCTTTTGCACTAATTTTGAATTAAAAGATCTTCATCTTTCTTTAGTCAAAAAAGATTGCAAGTTATAACTTTCTTGTTACAGAGAGAAGGTCTAATGTAAAGTATGGGTTAGCTCCCTGGAGGGCTTCAGAGTCACCAGAGTCAGGATAAATCAAAGTCCTTGGTGTTTAGGAGGAGAAGTGAAAAAGGCAGGCAAGCTGCCACAAACTCACCAAAGATGTATCCTGGATTCTGTAGTCTGGAGTCTCCAGCCTCTTTCTTCCTCATCCTGCCATCAAGTAACTCTGGCTTCTCTTCCACACACTCCCATCTCCCCTCCAATCCTTACCTATGATTATCTCGACACCAAACACTCAGCAAGCACCAATGGTGAGGAGAGCCAGCACATCACCATCTCATCTAAATATGTGTATAGAACCACTGTCTCACATAGAATTTGTAATGAGCTTAAATGCTAGTATATTTTGGGTACTGTCATGCTGAAATAATAGGATCAAAGATTTAGTACTGGAAAGGATCCTAGAGAACACTGAATACAGACCCAATCATTATGTAGTTTAGAAATCTACAACCCAGAATTTAAGTCATTTGTCAGTAAATATGTGCTAGTGTATATCTGAGTTAGGATATGAACTCAGGTTTTTATGATTACAAATTCAATACTTTATCTATATAGAGTACTATTTAATACTTTATATATTATGCTTCCTCTCATGCTAGTCCACCCAATAAAAGCAATAGTAATGGGGAGAAAGATTTTCTTCAGGGTTTTAAAAATTTTAATATAATCCCCTTTTCCTCTAACTAAAATATGTTATGTAATTATATATGTATGTATTATGCATATATACACACACTTTAGTATGAATGTATGCACTCAAATACATATATGTCCCTCTTTTCTTCATTTATATAACTAAAACATAAAAAGAACCAAAAGATAATTTCTTATTAAAATATGCCTGCTGGTTTAAGTATATAACTTATCAACTTTTATAAATTTATAATATTTAAAATGAAAAATGTAAATAGTGTATGCTCTTCTCTCTTCCTGGGGGAATTTTGTGAATAAATTTCCATTCATCTAGTAACAAATGCACCCTGAAGTCATATAATTCTTGTCCTTTCTGGTTGAATTCAATAAGAAATAATCTGTTATTTTTCATTTTCTTTCCTTCCTCTGCTTCAAATGCACTTTTATAGAAGAACTAAATGTTTATATATGTATCCAGTTGTGCATATTGTAAACATCTGTCAACTTAGTAAAACCCATTGTATTGCATGTTGTAGTTTTTTTTTTTTGAAGGAAAATATGAGCTCATTGTTATGAAACTAAATTTACAAATCTGTTTCATTCCAGAACAAAACAAAACAAAACAAAAAAAGAATCAGAAATGTGATCCTTATTGCATCAGTTTGACCAGGTCTTAGTTTGTGAACAAAAATATATGTCTTTTTTCATTTATAAATGTCATTCAGATATTGTGCATCCATTATATATTTATTTTTATATCCATTTCAGGGGTACAGGGATAATTATAATTGTATAAGAGAGTCTTTTAAAAGATAAAATATTTTCTAAATAATACCAATGCATTCTAAAATATTGCATACAAGAAATACCTGAATATAAATAACTTTCTTACTAGTTAACAAAGTGCATTTTCTCTAAGTAGGCACATCCTCTTGCTTCATCAATACAGATGACAAGTAAGTCACCAATACCAAGGAGAGGGTCCTAGAACAGAAAGAAAAAAGTTATTTAAAGTGTGTTTGACTGTTTAAACAACACTTAAAACCACAATTTAGAGGAGAATACAAAGGGTTTTTTTTTGGAAATTATGTCTATATAGAAACCTTAGAATATTTTGGAAGTGGCAAAGTAGTTTGTAAGCTCCTTAACAGTAGGGACTATTTCATTAAAATGTTTTGAATCTCAAAACAATGCCTTAGTCATTGTAGAAATTTAATAAATATTAATTAAATAAACAGAATTAGATTTATTTCCTGTCCTGGATAATAGAGCTGTGCTCACTTGAAATGTCATCTTTCTCCTTTCTAGCTATCCAAATTCTGTGGAATGCTGAGCCTAAGTCCATCCTCCCTCATGAAGCATTTGTGACCCTTCCAACTCTGTTAAGAGTAATATCCTCAAAACTCATTTGATTTAGGAACTAATTATGATATTGACATAATTTCCTGGTCAACTGAATTTAAAGCATCCAAGAAGACTTCCAGTCATTATTGCCAACACTTGGTAAAATTACAATGAGCAACTTTGGCAAGAGAGTTTTGCCTAGTTGAATCAATTCAAGTCATCCTCAATGCTTATCATTTATTAGATTCTATTCTTAATATTCTTCTCCTTCTATGGCTAAGGAAATCTCTTTTAATTGCTCAATGGCCTATTAATCTTTCATTTTGCTTCATTATTGAATTTAAACTATAAAGTGTTTGGTCTAATGCAAGCTCAGACTAGAATACCAGCTCACAATGACCTTTTTCTTCTGAATGTAAATAGTTTCATTTGTCACCATGCTATATTGTTTTCTGCTCCTCAGATTCTCAGATACATATGTTGTTTTTCCCTACCAACAAAAGGCATCTTATTTTATGCTCTATGAAAATTTCCACATTCTATGCATATAGGGAGTCCATTATAGAACAATACAATCACAAGATTTAGGTTCATAGAAGTGAGACAATGTGACCTAGGTTAAAACAAATAGAAAATACTGGACACAAGATTCCAATAATATGTTTTTCAAAATAAATGAATACACATGTATGTATGTATACACAAATACACACATATACACATACAAGTAGAATTAATTATTCCCACTGAAAAGGCTTCAACTACCTTAAGGCATCCATATCAATATTTTAAAAAAATTTATCTGATATAAAATATCATAAGGTCATACTAATGATCTGAGGGGGAGGGGACCTCAGAGGTCATTAAATACAATCTCCTCACTGAAAAAAAGATAGAAAATAATGTTCCATGTAAGTATCAAACCAATCCATTGCAAATAGTAGTAATCATAGTTTGACTTTGGTTTAAAAATATATTTGATTATTGCTAAGAGATATTTTATGATAAATCTAAGATCAGACAACCATAATAGCATGGTTCAGTAAACCCAAGAACCCCAGCTATCAGAGTAAAGACTGACAATTTAACAAAACCTCTTGGGAATATTGGAAAACAATCCAAGAGAAATTAAATGTGGACCAGTACCATCAATGCATTTGACCATTAGTGAAAAATGAGTCCGGAGAGATTAAGAGCCTTGCCAAAAATCACAGTAGTAAGCACCTCAGATAATATCCATATCCACCTTTTCTAGAATCCAATCAGGTGATTTTTCTATTATTCATTATTGATTCTTATGATCCCACTCAGATTAGGATCTAGATTTAGTTTATAGGCATTATAAGTCCTTTAAGTGAAATTAATTTTTTTAATTTCCTGAGGATCAAATAAACATGATATTAATTCTTAGAAATCTACTATCTGCACCCTAAAACTTTTTAGCTCAGGATAGCAAGAACACTGAATATAAAATTTTTAGAATGTTGTTTTTCTTTTTTTGTTGTCATTATTAAGGTAGGTGTCAAAAAGTTTCAGTTATTATTATTATTTTTTATTGTGATCAGTTATCTTGCATAGACATGGTTCAAGGATTCTAGTAAATTTTCTCAAGTGATGATTTGGCACATTGCATGTCTCATTTAATCAAATAACTTCTTATTTAGGTGCTGGAATGAATTGCTAATAGCCAATTTGTTATCTAACTATACAGCACTTTAGATCTGGAAATTCTAGTGTTTTTATTCCTTACTTATAAAAAAAAAGAATTGTAATGCCTCAGATTTGAATCAATTAACAGTCTGGGCACTTTCATGATGAAAATACATATTTGCATTATTTACAAAGAAGGGCTTTCAAAGAATATAAATGCTTGTTGACTTGACTTGACTGGGAATATCATCCAAAAGAAATTCAAAGGAATGTAAATACAGAGAAAATGACAAAAAATACTAGATTTTAAAAGTTACAATAGATCTCAGAAGATATTTAGTTTACCAGAATTTGAACATGATCTATTTTATATTTTTTAGCATATGGTCACCTAGCCTTTGCTTGAAAACTTTCAATGAGGATGAAATTACTTCCAAGTGATAGATTTTACTATACTCTTTGATAGTTGTAAATTTGACAGTATTTTCATGTATCAAAGCCAAATCCACCTCCTGGTATCTTTCATCTATTATTCTTGGTTCTCCTTTATAGGTATAAAAGGAATAATGTTGCAAATTTACATAATAGCACTTCAACTACTTGAAGACAGTTATCAAGTCTCTTCTAAATTTTCTATTTATTAAGCAAAAAACATTCTCATTTTTTTAACTGATTTTCATGTGGCATGCATGCTGATTTTCTCATCATACTGCTTATCCCCTTTTAGAAAAGCTTTTTTTTTTTTTTAAATTTGGGATATGCTTTAAAAATATACATTTTTATGGCCATATTTTAATAGAATTAGTTTCCTTTGTCTAACACTATATATTTTATTTTATGCTTTCAAATTCATTCTGAGAAGTTTTATATAGGCCAAATGGGTCTATGACATGGAAAAATATCAATAATTCCTATCCTAGCCACATGCAGCTTGTTTATGGCTTTGCTAAACTATGGTGACAATGTATACTTGTATTGTATTTAATTTATACTTTAACATATTTAACATGTATTGGTCAACCTACCCCGCCCCCTGGGGGGGAAGGAGGGGAAAAATTGGAACAAAAGGTTTGGCAATTGTCAATGCTGTAAAATTACCCATGCATATAACTTGTAAATAAAAAGATATGTATATAATAAAAAGAATACATTAAAAGTTTGAAAAAATAATAAAATATGGTGACAACATTTATTATATTCTTGTGATCTAACAAAGGTATAACATAGCAAATTATTAATTCCCTTGGTTGTTTGTTTGTTTGTTTTTAACTTATTATGGTTTGGTTTCCTCTGGTGTTGTGACACTTGTGGCACTTTCAACTTTGTGACACTTGTGACACTTTCAACTTCTAATATTCTTTCAAGCAATTAAAATCCCAAAATAATTTTCACAGGAAATATTATTTAATCATGTCTCCTCTCCAGCCTACCAAACTTTCATCATGACAGTATTTTATTTTTGGACCAATAAAAGTGGAATTTTATTTTTGTCCCTATTCAGTTTTATCTTCTTAAAATTAGTCCATCATTTTAGCCTATCAGGATCTTTTTTGGATGCAGTTTTACTATCCTGCTAAACTTCCCTCCAAGCCAAGGTATCTGCAAATTTGACAAATATAGCACTTTGTCCAATTTCAAGTCTTTAAGAAAAACGTGAAAGAAACAGAGACAATGGAGACAAATCCTTTGTATTGTAATGCTGAAGAAACTGAGCAAGACAGAGGTTAGAGACCAATTCAATAGTTTATTAAATGGAGAGAGATACTGGGACCAGATGGATCTTGGTCCAGGGCTGGACGAGAGTATCATCTCAAAGAATCCAGCCTCGAAGTACTCAGAGGGCAAGCCTTTTATGGGATAACAAGAACAACGACACAATGGGGGAGGTTAATCCCCTAAGTGGAGATAACATAATGGGGGGAGGCCCCTAGGATGACACAATGGAGGGAGGTTACTGATATTCTAATGACATCTAAAATGGATAAATCTTTATCCTGTCAAACATTAAGAAGGAATGTCTATAACCTAAAGATATAAAACCTTTATCTCATCAACCATTTAAGAGGGAATGATTATAACCTGGGCTTTTGGGGCAGAGCAACTTAGGTAGACCTTTATCTCATCAAACATTAAGAGGGAAAGGTTATAACCTGAGGCAGAATAACTAAATAGGACAATTGAAGAAACTGGGTCACGACATTAAAAGGGAACTTTGGCACAACAGTATGGATCACTAAAGATATTCTACTAAAAGTATCATCATAATATTTATGACCTTGCTTTGGGACTTATCATTGAAACACTTTTTTTTTCCTCTGAGGTAATTGGGGTTAAGTGACTTATCCTATAGCTAGGATCATAAGGTCAGATAGCTAGAAAGTGTTGAGGTCAGATTTGAACTCAGGTCCTCCTGACTTCAGGGCTGGTGCTCATTTAAATACTTCTAAACAGATCTAAGTATACTATCATATAACCGATATATTTCCATCCTAAGCAGAAACACAGACTGAGAGAATTTGGCAGATACTTTGTTGAGATCTAATTATGTTACATTTTTATCATTCCTGATTTACCATGTCAAGAAAAGAAAATAAAGTTAGTTTGGCATGACCTGTTATTGATGAAGTTTTTCTGGTTTGTAGGATTCAGCAAATCTGATAAGGTTTAGATTTAGGGAACCAAAATGAGATTAAGATTTCTGGTGGTCAGGGAGTTAAATAATAAGGTCTAGTGGCAGGTTCGGGGTTCAGGGAACCAAATTGAGAGGTTTGGCTCCCCTGCAATCCCTTGGGATTCGGCGCAAGGGTAAGGAGTTTTAGGGACTCCCTTATGGAGGTGCAGAGATTCTTTGTAAAGGCATTTACAGATCCAAAAACCTAGATTGATAAAAAGAAGTTTATTATGGGGATTGAAAGTAAGATTAGAAATCCTGACAGAGAGGCATAAAATCTGGTTAGGGAAATAGGTTGAGGGTAAAGAGAGGGTAGCACTGGAAAGAATATTCCAGTGGACAGAGACTCCTTGGCATTCCAAGCATGGCATAGCTGGGATGTTTGGAACCTCTGCAAAGAGAGGGTTTTAGTTTGGCTCTTTTGATGGGCCTGAGTACAGCTTGAGTTGAATTGAATGGAAAATCTACATTTGAATGAGGTTGGAATTCTTCAGCTCAAGACTCAACCAGCCCCACCTACATAAACCATTTTTTCTGATTCCCTGGGGCAGTCTCTCACTGAGGCAGGGTTGAAAGAGATTTTCTCCTTCAAGGATTTTTAGAGTTTCCTGGTCCCCTCTTCAAATCTATTTCAAAGGGCTTACAAATAAAGCTCCACTATTTTGTCTTAAAATTTTGTCAACTACATCAGGTCAGCAACATAGGTAATATTAGTAATTGATTTCATATTCCTTGCTTTCTCAATATGTGGGAAAGAGTATAGAAGAAGGGAGAGAACTTGGAATTCAAATTTAAGAAATCAATGTTAAAAATAAATAATTTTTTTAATGCAAGACAAATGCATTGTCTTTTAGTTTGTATATGCAATTTTCTTTCATTTAAAATAAATCTTCAGCCTTCTTAAGGTCTACACACATAATCTTTCCCATTTTTTACTATCTTTCATTCTCAAAGATCTCTGAAAGATTCAGCAACTAGACCTGCCTAATTCTTTCAATATTTTCTGCTGTAGCTTATCAAAGCTGTCTAACAAACTTAATCAGGACAATTAGATATTTCTTGATGAAATTTTTCTCAGTTTTCATCTTCCTTTCTATTGTTGTGCCACAGTTCCCTTTTGATGTCCTGACCTAGTTTCCCTAATTGTCCTATTTAGTTACTCTGCCTCAGGTTATAACCTTTTTCTCTTAATGTTTGATGAGATAAAGGTTTACCTCAGTTGCTGCCCCCAAACCCCAGGTTATAATCATTCCCTCTTAAATGATTGATGAGATAAAGGTTTTATATCTTTAAGTTATAGTCATTCCTTCTTAATGTTTGACAGGATAAGGGTTTATCCATTTTAGATGTCATTAAAATATCAGTAACCTCTCCAGTATCTCCCTTTATTGTGTCATACTAGGTCTCTCCCCACCATTAGGTTATCCCCATGCAGGTACCTCCCCCATTATGTCATCGTTCTTGTTATCCTATAAAAAAGCTTGCTCTCTGATACTTAGGGCTGGAGTCTTTGAGATGATACTCTTGTCTAGCCCTGGGACCAAGATCTATTTGGTCCCAGTATATCTCTCCATTTAATAAACTATTAAATTGGTCTCTAACCTCTGTCTTGCTCAGTTTCTCCAGAATTACACAATCATGAACTTTATGATGTGGGAATCTTGACTACAAAATTTATGTTTTCTCCTTTGTTGTTCAGAATCTAGTCTGTAATAGCAACCTTAGCATTTTTTAGAATGAACTTGTCATCAAGACAAGTCACACATTTTTTTCCAAAAATGTTATTTTAGTATAGAAAGAAATCAAGCAGCAGTCTGGATAGTTGAAACTCCTTAAGGTTTTTGTAATATTCTTCTGCACTGGAGCTAATCCCTACTTCTGTTTAGGTGGACTATTTTATACTCCTAACAAGGACACATATTTCTATTTTTACCCTTACCTTATTCATTTCTACCATATTTCTCTTCTTAGATTCCTAGATTTTTTTTTGTATACAAAAGATTATTTATATCTTTATATACACATACATGTGCATATATTTAATTTTCAATTGATTTTATGCTATTTTATTCTTTATTTTTAATATATATTTTTAAACCTATTCATAAATTATTTACTCAAAAGTTTTGTGTTGCATACACAAATACAAAATAAATGTTTTGTTTTGAAAACTGAGTAAATAAACACATTCAAATTTACAGAACATTTTACAGTTTGTTAAGAGCTTCTTCAGAATAAATTTATGAAATAAATAATAAAAGTATTATTCCAATTTTTGCAGATGATGAGTTTTAAGGGCAGAAAGGTAACGTGATTAGCCTAGGACCTCCTAGCTTTTAATGTTGAGTGGATGTTGAGCTGATCTGAACTGGAGCCTTTTGACTTCAAGCCTGAGGCTCTTTTCATTTAGCATTATATAAAACAACAAATAAAGCAAATATAGAAATCATATAAATATTCCCATAATTTAAAAGTCTTTCCTTTGAATTTCCTTTAAATTTAATATTAGCATATTGACTTTATTATATACATAACAAAGGGTCTAAAATATATAGACAAGATCAGAAGAAATTTCTTCTCTTTCAACAGAATTTTCAAAAATACCCTAAGGCTATTTAAGTTTATTGACTTAGTCATTCTTAAGAAATACAGTGCATTAATTCAGTGTTTTGATCCATTTATCTACAAATAAGGAATCAAAAACAGAAAAAAAATTATTTCAGGATGAGTTCAGGACTAGATCCTCTCTATCCTGGGAATGTGCTCCATAATATCCTGGGATTTTAGTTGTTTGTTTGATATAGATGGTAAAGGAAAGATCAAATGTCATACACAATGCTAACCCTGACACAATCATGATAATATTAATTAAATAATAAGTAATGGATTACTTTCCTAAATAACAGAACAATTTAGGAAGAGCTTGATGAGTTTTTAGAAAATTATTATAATTAAAGTTAAAGCACACTAGGAAGAGTCCTGATATTAATCGCTGGAATTTGGTTTGATCTTGGTTTTGCCACTTGTTACATATAGCATGGTGGCTATAACAATCTAAGATCTCAAAAATTAAAAAAAAGGGTCTAAACTAAAATATCTTGAAAGTCTGTACCATCTTTAATTCTGTGATTGTATAAAGTGAATTTGATTCAACAGTTCTTTTGTAGGGAGATAGTTTGGTGTCATAGAGACTTATGAACAGAAACACTTGAGTTTGTCTTCTACCTTGAATACTTACAAGCTATATAACTGAGCAAACCTCTTAATCTCTTTAATCTTCAGTTTTTTCATCTGTAAAATGGGGATAATTATACCACCTAGCTTTCAAAGTCATTGTAAGAATCAAATGAGATAATATATATGTAAAGCTCTTTGTAGACATTAAAACAGTAAAGAAATAACCATATTAGTTATTATTAGATGTTTTTCACCTCAAAATTTCAAGACATTTCAAAAAGTGATACTTTATATATGTGAATCTTAGAATAGCAGCACAATATGATACATCAAAATTATAGGTAATTTAGAGAGCAATGTAAAGATTCAAGATCACAAAAATGAAATACAGAATATTGCCATCTATAATTTACACAGAATGCAGAATAAAATACATATAAAAAGAATGTAATCAGATAAAGATTGAGGGTAGTTATGTAGCTAAGTCAAGGAATTTCCATAGAGGCAGCCTAAGTATTATAGGGGTATCCAGTTAATGTCCATACTCATACTATATTGTCTCAAATATACATAGATAGGGAAGATCTATAGGATATCTATCCAAATATATTTTGAAATCAGGCTACTTTAAAAAAATCTAGAGGAAGGCCATTTGATTGCTGTGTAGATCTCTTAGAGGTGGAGATTGTTTAGAGAAGATGAATTACTATAGTATGGAGACTGCTGAGCCCTCTTCATAGCTTCTTTCCACCTTTGACGTCCATCTGATTCATTCAACTGTGGGTCAGAGAAGTGGCGATATGCATAATAATCACAATCTGGTAAACCACTTAGGCACATGGGCTAAACCAGGCTGAGGGCAATCAAGAGATCTCAAGTGTAGAAGGGAGTTACAGAAGTGCCTAATGGACAAATAGTTGGCTATGAAGGTGGATGCAGCAGGCACTGTGAAGTCCTTAGACTTTAGTTAGACATCAAAAACATCAAGCTCATTGATGCTCTGCTTCTTGAGCCATTACCAGTTGTCTTGAATTTGCTTTGCTAGCAAACTCCTATGATTCTAGAAGCATGAAGTCAAGGATTTCATACAACTCTGCCTCACTTAAGTCAAATGTTTGCCTGAGTAAAACGATATCACTGATGTCTTTTTTGCTATTTTTATCTACTTCAAAGTCCTATGGGAACAGGCTTTATCACAAAGCACCAGGTGCAATTTTGCTATGAGCTGTAGTCACAACCCTACATGTAGACAACAGAAGCCATAATGTCATCTTCTTACTAGACTGAAGCAAGAGTGAAATTTAGTAGTCCCCTGGGTGTTTGAACTTTTAAAGAAGATCTCACTGCTTATTTCCTGTTGTGATTAAGGATCTAGAAAAAATGCCCTAAAAATTATTTCACCTAACCCTGGCCTGCTTACTTAGGCAGGCAGGATCTTACCCTATGGTCAAAATACATGCAAAAAAATGTACAAAAACTTTTGCAAAGATGATTCCACTCAGAATCAATATATGAAATGTGTGCATGCTTATGGACAAAACAAAATTTAGTGGAACTGAAAGATGATCAGTTCATGTTGCAAAAGAACTTAATAGGTATCATGGTCAAATAATAGCTTTGTGTGAAAATAAGCCTGGCAAATGAAGGCTAACTAGCCAAAAATGGAGTTAAATACATATTTTTCTGGAGTAGTCACAAAATTTACTTATAAATTTTTTTCTGCCTATCTATAATTATGATAAGTAACATGTCCCATATTCTTCAGATTTTCTTGTAATATCTCTAACTAAATATAACTAGAGAATAGAATAGGGTTAAAATGAATTACTTTGATTAAATAAATTAAACAGGTTTTATATAAATATAACAAATGTAGTCAAGATCAGAAGGAAAACAGAAAACAGTTTCTCAGATAAGGATCATATATCTCAAATTACAAAGAAGCTTGTAAAATCTCTAAGTTATTCCCCAACTGATAGTCAAAGTATGTGAGCAGGCAGTTTTCTGATAAAGAAATCAAAATAATTTATAGTTATAAGAATAAAATGTTCTAAATCATTATTAGAGAAATAGATTAAAACAATCTTCAGATATCATTTTATATCTATCAGATTGACTACAGAGATTAAAGAGGAAAGCAACAAATGTTGAAGGAAATGTGGAAAAATCAGGAGACTAATTCATTGCTGTTGGAATTGGGAGCTTATCCAACTGTTTTGGAGAACAATCTAGAATTATATCCAAAGAGTTATAAAACTACCTATACAATTAAAATACTCTTCAGGTATTATTTTATATCTAACAGACTGGCTAAAAAGATTAAAGGGGAAAGCAACAAATATTGGGGGAAATGTGAAAAAAATTGGGACACCAATTCATTACTGTTGGAATTGGGAGCATATTCCAACCATTTTGGAGAGCAATCTAGAATTATATCCAAAGAGTGTCTAATTGTAGCCATTTCTAGGGCAAGAGGGGTGAAGGAAGAAAAAAAGAAAGAGAAAAAAATTCACATAATAACTTTAATATACATTTATAAGTAACAGCAAGTTGTACATAATAGTTTTGCAATTTTATATGCAATCATGAAACTTTACTATACTATTTATGGAAATGTTTGTTTTACTCCATAATTTAAAAAAATATATTTTTAAAAGATTACTATTAGATGACTTAATGTGAAAAAATTTGAGTGCTTCTTTGGGCATGAACAATTCATTGCTGACTTGGAGGAAAAGATGAATCTACACCCATTTGGCAACAGTGAAGCAGAAAAGGAAAAGGTAGCTTTCAGAGATCTGAAGTACAGTACCATATTTACTCATAGGAGTAAAACATGCATAAGCATCAAGATGAGTTTAATGAAAATTATGTGGAAATTTACAAGATACTAAATGAAAAACAAGAACTCTACAGGACTTATCAACAGAAGAGTTCATCCATCTCTAAAAAGGCAGTATTTAATTCCATCAAAAGTAGAGTTCAAATGAAGGTTAGAGAGACACAGTATTCTTGGCTTAATAAGAAGGCAGATGATATGCAGTTTTACACTAATATTAATAATCCAAAGCACTTTTATGATGCCCCCAAGTCTATTTATGGAACAAAACCCTATACTGCCTCTCAAATAATCAGTGCTGTTTAATGATAAGGACATGATCCTAAAGAGATGAGCTAAACATTTCCATAGTATTTTTAATAGACCATCATTAACAGACCAAAGCCCATTATTACACAGGCTTTATGTAATTAGATATTATTTTTCATGGATGAAGTTAATCCCTCTTTAGCCAAACTTCCAACTGAAGAGGTATTGAATGCCATTAGGCTCCTCTCATGTGACAAAGCTCCTGGTGCTGATTTTATTCCAGCTGAGATTTACAACATAGGGAGTCCATACAAAAGCTGACAGAAAGTTTTTAGGTCAAAAGACAAAAGGAGCTTCTCCTCTAGGAGTTCAAGGATGTCTCCATTGACAATCTTTATAAAGGAAAAGGAAAAACTTTGTTCCATTACAATCACAGTAGTCTTTTTTTTTTTTTTTTTATCCATTTCTGGCAAGTCTTGATAGAATCTTCCTTGTAGTCTGATCCTTCAACAGAAAGACCTTACCCAAAAATAATCATTAGTCTATTTGCTGCTTGATACTTCCAGGGAGAGTGATAGGAGCAGAACAGAAAGATGCACACAGCATTCATTGATCTAACCAAAGCCTCATAGAGAATTAAAGTCTCATAGAGAATTATGGCAAAAATTGGTTGTCCAGAGAATTTAATCCATGTTGTACATTGATTTAATAATGACATTTTTGCAGATAATGGACAGTAGTCTTCCACTTTCCTGGTCATCAATGGAGTGAAGAAGAGTTGTTTACTTCCTTCCAGGCTTTTTAGCCTTATATTTTCAGCAATATCGTCAGATGTTCAAAGAAGATGAAAATGGAATCAAGGTCAGCTATCACACTGATGGCAAAGTATTTAACTAGAAAAGGCTGAAAGTCAAGATTAAAATGAAGGGAGAGTTGATGTCTCATTTTTTTGTTTGCAGATGGTTGTGTGCTCAATGCAACCTCTGATGCTGAACTGCAAGAGAGTATGGATTGATTCTCTGCTATTTGTGCTAATTTTGGTCTAACAATACCAAGAAAATACAATTAGCACTACACTCTTTATATATGGATCCATTGGTTACAGTAAGAGGAGAAATTTTGGATACTGTGGATAAGTATCTTTGGCAGTACGTATTCTAGGAATGTACATATAAATAATGAAATTGAAACTCATTGCCAGAGTTAGCTCAGTGAGATTCCAAAGAAATATGTGGGAGTGAAGAGGTAATAGACTACCTACCAAACTTGAGAGTCTATAGATCTTGTTGTATGCTTGTGAAACCTGGAGAGTATACCAGTGTCATGCCAAGAAAATGAATCACTTCTATTTGAATTGTATCAGAATGATTCTGAAGATCACATGGCCCCAAAAGTTAGTGAACACCAAAGTCCTTTCTTCAGCTAACCTGCTAAGTATTCAAATTCTACTGCAGAGAGCCAACTCTGATGGGTTGGTAACATTGAAGTCCCAAAAGCACATTTGCCTAAAAGATTGTTTATAAAGAATTCACACAAGGTAAGCTCTCTCAAAGAGGTAGGAAAAGAGAATTACAAGGACACTTTCAAAGTCTTGATTGTGGTACAGAACTGTCCAACATAGTGTGTTCATATCAAAGAAGTCATGGTACTTTGTTAGTAAAGTAGAATTACAGTAGCTCAAAGAAAGGTGAGGTGTATAGATTTAGACATCTTCACTCGAAATATTCACTTGTACTATTGTGTTTCACTTGTGCTAGAGCCTTTCAAGCTTATATTGATCTGATCAGTCACAGTTGTAATGCATGATAATTTGACTGTTCCATAATGATGTCATTTTGGTCCTCTTCAAGAATAAAGGACAACAATCAGATTCTTTATGAGGGATTTTTGGAAAAATGTGAATTAGAGACTGATGTGTGACTAAATTGTGATCTGCATTGTTGAAATGAGAATCCCGATTGATGTAGTCTATAGAAGAAATGAAAAATACTCTTTGAAGTTATGATTCAATAGAAAATGGTAGAAAATAAATTTAAGATTTAATGATATATTAATATATGATTTTATATTTTTAATTTATTTATTAGTTTTTGACATTTACTTTTGTAAGATTTTTATTTTCATTATTTTTCTTTTCCACGCCACTCATCTGTCCCCAAGATGACAGGCAATCTGATATAGTTTAGACAACAATCATATTAAACATATTTCTACATTAGTGAAGTTGTGAAAGGAAAAAAATCACCAAGAAAAAAAAAACAATAGCAAAAGTGAAAATAGAATGCTTCAATCAGATTCCATAACTTTTTCTCTGAATGTGGATAGCATTCATGAGTCTTTTTGATTTACCTTAGTTCATTGTATTACTGAAAAGAGCAAAGTCTATCAAAGTAATATTTGTATAGTGCTGCTGCTACAACATACAGTATTCTGGTTCTGCTCATTTCACTCACCATCAGTTCATGAAAGTCTTTCCAGATTTTTCTGAAATTCATAGTTATCATGAAACAATAATTTTAATTACATTAATATACTACAATTTGTTCAGTCATTCCTCAACTGATGGTTATCCCCTTTATTTCCAATATATAATTATATTAAACAAAATTGTAATTGAATTCTTTAGAGATTAAAAGCCAAGTTAAGTTTAATCAATAACAAAGTGGAAAATATTAAGAGATTCATGTCTTTGCTTACATATGTTATTAAATAAATTTTTTTTAATGAAGAAATGGCAATATTTTATAATCACTTACTACAAAGGTTTACCTAACAAAATTGACTATAATCCTATCAAGAGGAAGGAGATAGTCAAAACACTACTGTGCATCTATGACCTTGCTGATTTGAGAGTTACTTCTAAAGATGAAGATCACAATCTGTCCATGTTTGTCTATCTTATGTGTCTTCTTAATAGACATGGACAAGTTTCCTACCAGAGGTCTATGAAATATAGTGTAAGGCTTCCTCAATTTCTCCAGACGTTGGAAAGGTCCCAGTAGAACATTCTGAATATCTATATATTATCCCTTATTTCGATCATGTTATCACACTTTCTCTTTTGATCATATAATTCCTAGTTGGTATGCTTTACTCTGGTTTTCTTCAGAGCTTCTTGATGGTTCTATTTTGAAGCTCACAATGGGCTTCTCCATTTTTTCTTATATGACACTAACTTTTAAAAAATATTCTTTGGAAGGACTTGTATTCCATATTTTTCTGCCATAAAGTAATATTGGTTGAATTTATAGTTATTCACTTACTTGTGTGTCTTCTTGTAATGTTCAAAATCACCTATTATATTTTCACTACAAAATATTTTCCCATGTGTTTTGATTTTGCAAATAAAATATTTTAATTTGTTCCACCTTACTTTTTTCCTGGTCAAATGTAGCAGCAGCCCTTTTCCCATAACCCTGTGAACATAACAGGAAGCTGTTTTAGTACAGTGATGAAAAAGATGAGTCTTTTTATAAGCTTTTGTGGAAAGCCTGGGGTAAGTAAGGAGCTCTGAATTTTTTCTAAAAACAGTTCAGCACACTTTCCCCCTCATTTAATTTTGGGCTGAACTTTTCTTTTTCTGTGTTATTCTGTCCAATACACACACACACACACACACACACACACACACACACACACACACATATACACAAAATCTAAACACTGTTCATTCAAATACATTTTCAAATCTGGGTAAAAAATCATTCTTCATCTACTTGCTTTTTCCTATAAGGTCAAACTTCCTTTGAATGATTATAGATATCTTTCAGAAGACTGAAATATTATGGGGCTTAATGAAACCAGCATAATGTCATCCAGAAATAAGAGTATATATAGTATGCTACCATATTCATAGGGAATTAACCTTGTGCCTACATTTCTTCCATCACAGTGAAAAGCACAATTGAAACACACATACATATGCATACACACACAGACAATCTCCATTTTTTATATGTGTTAATATTTATTAAGAGTTCTATGAAACAAGATTATTTTAGTTGTTATGTTTTCTACATATGGTTCTATTTCATAAGGTTCTTTCATAGAGACTACCAAGGTCAATGTGAATGCATTTTAAGAGCCAAATGGCATATTGTGGGAAAAACAGTTTAACTGTTACTTTGAATAGACTGGTAAGAGAGTGGTGACTTACTATGCCTCAAAAATATCAAAGAAGAATAAGACCCATAAATACAAAAGTTTTTATAGTACCTTATTTTATTACAGAAAATAAATGGAAACAAAGGATTTAGACCTTAATTGTGAAATGACTAAGCAAATTATGGCATATGAAAGCAATTTAATATTCTTGTTTTGCAATAAATGAGTAAAAGTATAGTTTCAGAAAAACCTTGGAAGATTGGTAATAACTGAAATATAATACTATTACCATAAACAGGAGAATAATTTTACAGTAATTACATTGTAAAGAAAAACACTTTATCAAAGCAATGATCATGACTCAAAGATCTGATAAGAAGCACTCTACCATCCGACAGAAAGGTGTAATACATTTTTTGTGAAGAATTAGATATATTATTTTGTTTAAAACAAATTACTGGTTTGTTTTGCTTGATTATGTCTATTGGCAGCTACTATCAGCCTTTCTTTAGCTAAATGTCCTCACATCTTTCCATTCTCATCATAAGACTTTTATCTTGCCTCTGAAGTCTTCTTCAGTTCATCACACTGTCAATTGCTTAATATTGCAAAACTAAAATGTCATCATAAGGGAGCACTGTCAGCAGTAGCCTGATACATTTTGATTATAAGGACAAAGACAATACTCTACAAATGATTGCTCATACCTCTCAAATCAAAAGATGCCTTGGAGTAGTGGTTCACAAATTTTTTTTGTCCTAGGATTCTTTTTCATTCTTAAAAATTATTGAGCATCCAAAAGAATTTCTGGTTATATGGAATACATCTATCATTACTTAACCATGCTAGAAAGTAAAGTGTTAAACTAAAAGGTTAGTATAGATTTAATTAATCCCCTTATTAATCATAAAAATACCCTCCTGCAATTGTCCCATCCCTGGAACATTTCAACATTTTTTTTTTATGAAGGGCTAACTTAATACAGGTTTTAATTACATTTAATTACACTATTGTATGTGTAATTAGTATGGTTATTTTCACTCTGTCCACATGATCCTATCTATTGTAAACCAAGATAAACTACACTTTCAATAACTAATTAAAACACACAAAAGAAACTCAATTCTTCCTTCTAGCCATTCTTTTGTTGAGTGATTCATAGAAAAACAAACAAACAAACAAAACAAACAAACAAACAAATAAAACAAAACAAAACAGAAAACTTCCAGTTGGTTAATATCTATGCTGTGGAGGTTATTGAGGAACTCAGAAATTTTCTGTGTAGTCACAATCAACCAAGTGATTTTTTTCTTCTTATTAACTTCCCTCTCTTCCATCCCTCATCATTTATCAAGGACTTATTTGGTTGCATCTCTTCCCCTTTCAAAAATGGCAAGTGATTTTTTTTTCTATAGAGCAAAAATGGCTTGGGACTTTAATATTAAGCAACAAGATAAGAGAACAGACTTCACTTGGTCAGGGGTCATGGTGACCTACACTTTTAATCTTTTCTGCCATTAAGGGGTTAAACCATGAGCTTATTCCTCTCTCAGGAAAGCTATAGAAAGGAAAACAAAAGCTTATAAAATGAAAACAATATTCAGAATTTCCTACTATGGTAAGGAATTTTAGAATGGAGCCATGGCTTTGCTACCATGTCACACAATAGCATTAAGCAAGTCATTTAACATCTTAGGATCCTAGATTGATAGTTGAAAGGAACCCTAGAGGTCATCTACTATAAATATGTTTATATCTAGTTGGGCTAGAAAAAATTGAATTTTTGAACTTTGGTCATGTTGGAGTAGTTTCTGTAATGATCAAATTCATTGTCAGAGATTACCAAAATTTGAAAGATCCTTCCATCTATCCAGCTATTTTCCATAAATTGTTCTAAAATATGATGGAATTCACTTAATTTAGTTTGAATTTACTTTCTCCAAAATCTTCTAGAATTGTATATGGAAGCATAGTTGAGTGATCATATGCAAGTCACTAGCTTATTTAAGCTTCATGTTCCCTATCTGACAAATGAATTTCTTTAGCTAGAACCTCTGAGGTCCCTTATAGATCAAGATTTATGTTTTGTGATCTCTGATTTTCAAGATGGTATGGCAGATACCACTGAGCCTGGAGTCAGCTATGTTGAGTTCAAGTCCATCATTGGACATTTATTAAATATGTGACACTAGGAAGAGAGCTGTTAGCCTCTATCTCTCTGTCTGCCTTTCCTAAATTGTAAAATAGGGATAATAATAATAGGACTTACTCCCCAAAGTTGTAATAATCAAATGAAATAATATTTGTGAAGCTTAGCCCTAAATCTGGCACATAGTAGTTATTTATATATTCTCTTCTAATTACTTGTATTAATAAACATAACTGTGGCATATAATAGACTGACAGAGCCAACATAAAAAACTCTACACATTTATACAATAATTGATTTTTTTTCTACCATATTACTATGGATTTTATTTTTAAAAAATTGAATAAATACACATTTTATTTCTAGAAAAGCTCAAATTTCTCCAATGTTTCAACTTAAACAGTGAATTTCAATGACTGATTTTAATAGAACACATATTTATTTTTAATCTTTTTAATATATAATATATATATACACACACACACACACACACACATATATAGTTTTTAACATTCATCCTTGCAAAACTTTGTATTCTCATTTTTTTCTCCCTCCCTTCCCCCAACCCCTCCCTTAGACAGCAAATATAGAAAACATGTTTAGAAGGAGGGGGTCTATTTACCAAAATCAATGAGTTTCAGAATTTATTAAATCTGCATTTCCTTATTGACACAATAATAAACCATGACTACATAAATTCAGAAGTGTCCTATAAGGGTAAGAGTTTTAAGTACAAGTTAGTAATGAAGGACTTAGAAAAGATTTCATTTATATATAATTGAGTTTATTTGTCTATGCCATCTGGAAGCTCTTTACAATCTATTAATTAGTCAGATTACTATATTTTCAGTTAATAAACTGTCAGATTCAAAGTATCATATTCTTTGTGATTGAAGAGATATTTGTGTATGTATCAACAACTTGATTATTTCATTGATGTGAGAGTAACTTAGTAAATATCATTTATCCAACCCTTATTTTTAATTTTAAAAAAAAAAAGGATTAGAATTCAGCAACTTTGTAATTCAAAATCTTTTCCTTCACTTGTAATTTCCTGTGCTACCTTGGAAGAGTAAATATGATAAATATTTATTATGGGTTTAACTGCATATGGTTCTGTACAGTACTATAAAAATAAATTACCTAAATAGAGTAATCTGCTTCTAGTCAATAAGATTATATAAAGCGCATTGATACTGGGGTGTAAAGGGCTGAAAACGCTAGAGTTCATGCACTGAGGCCATTCAACCGAGCACTAAAGTTTAACTATTGATTGGACAATATTCTATTAGCATATGCTTGGAAAATGGCCCACTACACTATTCTATGCTGGCTTCATCTGTTAGTGTATAGAGAGATTTGGAGAAGGGATTAGAGGGTGCAGTAAGACAAGCCAGAGTGACTCCTGGCTGGGAGAGGAAAAAGAAAGGTGTGGAGATTCCTGTGCCCATTCCTCTCATTTCCACCAAGAATAAAGAACAAGGATTTTAGCTTATCCTAACTTTGGCTGATTCTAAAGTATCCAGGGTGTTAACTCAGTCCTCGCACTGGGGGTTGGAGAAAGAGAACTTAAGATGAGCTTCAACTTCTGAAAGCTAAGTGCTCTGAAGATTTTTACATATATGTATAACCAAACAGCACCCTGCCTTGTGTTGGATATCCTACATTAGGAAATCAATTAATCAGTAAGCACCTTTAGGTGCCTACTCTGGGTCAGCTATTATACTAGGCATAGAGCATAGGAAAGCAAAACGGAAATATTCTCTGTGCTCAATGAATTTACATTCTATCAGAGAAAACATCATGTATATGAATGATATATGAACACACTATGAATACAATATGAACACACTAAATATGTATAAAATTAATATAATGTATATTTTGGAAATTGTGGAGAGAACACAATTATTTAAAGAGTTCTAGGAAGGTTTTATGTAGAAGATGATCCTTAACCAAGATTTTGAAGGAAACAAGAATGTTAAGATAGAGAAATAAGATGAATTGCATTCTGGTTATGCAGACTAGCTAGTGCAAAGACTTGGAGATGAGAAATGGAATTTCATGGATAAGGAATAGTCAGTTTGGTTGGATTATAGAATATGGGATGAGAAATATTGTTTAATAAGTTTAGTAGTTACTTTAAGTTCAGGTTGTGAAGGTTTTAAAAAAGTAAACATAGGACTTTTTAACTATATTCTACAGAGAAGAGGCAAAAATTAAATTGTATTGAATAGGGAAATGACATCATCAGATTTGCATTTTAGGAAAATCACTTTGATGGTTATATAGAGTATAAAATGGAAAGTAGAGAAACTTGAAAGAGAGGGGAAATAAGGGTGCAGCTAAGGCATTGGACCTGAAATTTAGAAATCCTAGGTTCAAGTTCAACTTCAGAAACTTAGTATTTTGTGAAAGTCAGTTAATCTCTATTCACTTCAGTTTCCTTATTTATAAAATGGGGATAATTATAATACCTACCTCACAAGTGAAAATATAATGAGATAATGCTTTACTAGCTAAAAGTATTCTACGAATTCTAACTGTTATAACTAGAGAAAATATGATCAGAGAATGTACTATAACAGTGACCATGGAAGCAATGATATGGAAACAGATAAAGAGTTGTGGAGGTAGAAATGATCCAGATACCATAAATAACTAGCTATGTAAAGGCAAGGGAGAAGGAGGAATTAATGATAACACAAAAGTTACAAAGATGGGTTGCTGGGAAAATGGTTTATAAAAATAATGAAGTTAATAAGAGATGTAGAAGAAAAAGACAATAAACTCAGTTCTGAACATACTAAATTTGAAATACCCAAAGAACACATATTACGAAATTTCAAATGATCAGCCCTCAAAAAATAGATTGGTAGTGGATATAGAGTGTTTTTTTTTAATAGAAAAGATGTATTAACCTAGGAAAAATGATTAACCTAGGTAGAAAAATGAAAATAAGAAACCTCTGGGCACATATACTCTAAGTTAGAAACTAAAATATGAAAGATACTGAAGGATACTGAGAAATAGTTAACTACATAGTAGGAGAATCGAGAGAACAATGTTTTAAAAACCCAAAGAGAAGAGTATACCATAAGGATAGGGTAGTTACCATTATCAAATGATAAAGAGATGTTGAGAGAAAGTTTAAGAAGTCACCAGTATGGTCAACTAAGAGATCTTCTATTACTTTGAAAAAGAGTAATTTTAGTGGAGTGATAAAATAATAAAACAGATTACACTGGGTTAAGTGAGAGAAAAGGAGAAGAAGAAATGAATATATATATATTTGTCTATGTGTGTACTTTACATGTATGCATATATTCCCCCTAGGAGTTGGAAAGGGAAAAGAAAATAAAGAGAGGATAAGACCCAATGAATTCTGGGGCTGCCACAAAAATCCCTTTCCCTTTTTTAGTATTTCTTTGGGATATAAACCCAGTAGTAACACTTCTGAATCAAAGGATATGCACAGCTTCATAACTTTTTGAGTATAGTTACAAATTGTTCTCCAGAATGGTTGCATCCATTCACAACTCCACCAACAATGCATCAGTGTACCAGTTTTGCCATGTCCCCTTCCACATTTTTCATAATCTTTTCCTGTCATCTTAGCCAATCTGGCAGATGTGTAGTGGTATCTCAGAGTTGCCTTAATTTGCATTTCTCTGATCAATAATGATTTAGAACACCTTTTGATATGAGTAAAAATAGTTTTAATTTCTTCATCTGAAAATTGTCTCTTCCTAACTAAGTTTCAATTGATAAATGACGGACATAAGCAGCTACACCCAAAGAACGAACACTGGGAAACGAATGTGAACTATCTGCATTTTTGTTTTTCTTCCCGGGTTATTTATACCTTCTGAATCCAATTCTCCCTATGCAACAAGAGAACTGTTCGGTTCTGCAAACATATATTGT